>NW_020956836.1:0-58536 GCF_003031625.1 Empidonax traillii
CAGGGCTCCCTTCCAGATGGGCAGAGTAGGTCCTTTCCTTCTTTTGTTTGCTTTAGGAAGAGGTCAAGTGTGTGTACTTAACTCAAAGGCATGTGTCTACCTGCTCTCACATATGGGCTGGTCAGGGGTCAGAATTTTTTTCTGATATAGGGATGACCTAAAGAAACCTTCCCGTCTGATTCCCATGTATAAGGGAGGGTGTTAGTACTGGCCATGTTATTATATTTGTCAAAATTGGATATTTCAATATTTAAGAAGATATTTACTAAGACTCTTAAACATCATGTATTCAAGCAGAAAGCAGGTATACTTTTGGATGGGTACCTGTAAGTTTTCCAAAAAGTATCTGGACATCAGGAATGAGTATATATTTTCATTTAGTGGGAAAAAAGGTTCCTGTTAGTAGAGTAACAAGACTAATTTATCTTGTATTTATGCATGAGTCTGAAATATTAGTGTGAGCAGTCTTAACTAGTTAATTGGGAAGTTTTAACATCAAAAACCTTATTAGACATTTCTCTGTTTTCTAAGAATCTTGAAAGGTTAATCTTCAGTAGTGTTGTGACTCCAAGACCTTAAGCAGTAGATGTATATTTAATAACTTGTTATATTCTTAATCAGCAACAATAGTTTATGTATGCCTATTCAGCTATGTAATCTGATGAAAAGAACACGTTGAGGAAGGGGAAGTTGTCTTTATAACACAAACTTTTAATGTGTTCATTATCTTGTTTTTAGTAAGCAGAGAAACCATGTTGATCTAACTTTCTCATTATTACAAAGCTTATTTGAAGGTTTATAAACTCTAACCTTATTGTTTTACCATTAAAACATAAATATTCCTTTAAAATATTAATAATGTGATGTGTGTGAAAAGACTTATCTGACTGAAAAAAATGTATATCTAACTGAGTTATGTCTTTCCAAATGTCCAAAAACATCCAGTTATATATCAGGCCTCATTGGTGAGGTAAATACTTGCACGTTTTTTGATAAGAATAAAGAAAGTTATCAGTCTGTGGGGAAGCATGGATGTTGGGGGTGAGTCAGAGGGGCACTATCTGCTGCTCTGACCAGGGGATGGGACACTAAGTGAGGGAGCAGGGGTAGAGGGAAAGGAGTTGCAAGCATGGCAGTGCTTTGCTGCCCAGCGGTCAGGGCACTCTCCTCCTCCTTAAACAACTCATATGCTTTGTCCAATGGATGTTACACAGGCAAAATAATGAGCAACAGGCAGTGAGTAAGGGGTCTGCTCGTGTGTGAAGATAGTGGCAATTCTCAGAAATTTCTCCACTGGTATTTGTACTGAGTCTCACATACTGAAGCATACTTTTGTCCCCAACCTCTGCTCCACTATGTAAGTACTTACAGTGACTTCATTAGCACCCTTTCACCTCATCATCACTCTGGTTGCTCATGCTTCATTGCTAATTCTGTATGGTTCTTACCGAGTTCCTATTCCACATGCAGTATTTAATTTCACAGGCACGATCCAGATGCTTTTGTCTAGAGATACTTGGCATTTAAAAAGATCATTTGTTTGAGTAGGCCCAGACTGACAAGTTGAATGTCTTCATCACTATTATCTGCTATTCTGGCAATCCATGTGTCATCCACACATTTTACCAACAGCGATATTTTGTATTATTAGAGAGCATTAATAAAACATTATTGAATTAATCCCTGTGAAAGGATCATCCTGTTAGAATATTCCTCATTCCAATATAACTCTCAGTTGACAGCTGCATTTGGGTATCTGCCAATTAGTGCATTCTTAATCCATTTAATGTGTTCTCTACTGGTTTATAAGAGACTAATTTTATAATAAAACTCACATGGTACTAAATCAAACACCTCATGAAAGGCAGAATTTACCAATTACTTTTGTCAAACAAGTTAGAAATTTCAGAAAAAAATCCCATAAATACAGTCATCTTGGGGACTGAGTTACAGAATCTCAATCAAAACAACTTTGAAAGAGAAAAGTACTTAAATATTTCTTTATGGCTAATTTCAGTGAGGTAATTTAGAACTGTGACCCTGACCTGTAACCCAGGTGGAGTCTACTTTCAGGTAAGTTCATGAAAAATGAATTGGCTCCTCTCTTGCTGGCAGTTTTCTCTCTGCCTTACTCATCAAATGGTTTATCATAGGTTATTAGAGGTATTAGTACACTGTGCTATCAAACAAAAGGAGTGGGGGAGTTTGGGTGGCAGTGCAAGCCCTCTGTTCCAGACATACTTTTTAAAAAAGCACTGGGTCTTCCTTATCTTCTGAAAGAAAAGTGGCAGATCAGGACAAGACTATTAACTTTCCTAACAGAAGGAGGTGCAGCACAGGATAAAGTGCATAAATTCTTCCCTCCTCTCCTTCCTCCCAGCTCTGTTTCTGAATGATTAGTTTACATGTCTCTCAACTCAGCCTTTGTACAATCCATTTTTAGATACTTGAAAGGATATCTGCACAAACTGTTGCCTATTGCTATGCAAGCGCTCTGCGCCAATCTAAGCCTGCTAAATGTAGGTTTGCACTGGTAAAGCTGTCATTTAGTGTGGGACTTTGCTAGAGTCAATATACTTTTCCTCTTTAGAGGGAACAATGTTATATTACACTTAGCAGATCTTTCACCTCCCAGCCCTACTGCCAGAAGTGAAAATAATGAACTCTGGAGTCTTCAGCCAAAGGACAGGCTTTTGGTGCACCACTGCTTTTGTGCCTCTAAGCTTTAGCATTTGGTAGTATAAGGAAAATCTGCCTTGAAAGTGTAATATGAAATAATTCAACCTATTATCACATTAAACATGTTTTTTATTTAACTAGTCGTGCTTCAACTTGTGCCTACAAACTGCGAACAGTAGCTACACCAATCTCATAAATATTAATAAGCCAGAAACAACTCTTAGGATATTCCATACTTTTACTGATATTATGCAAAATAACTGCACACATGGAAAATCATGTAGAGTTTTGGGAACTATAACATACTGTCTTTCCAGATCTATTCAGACATTTATATCACAATTTTAAAATGCCATAATTCCCTTGTATGTGGTATCAGTCAGTTTAATGATCTTTAGGGTAATTTA
Source organism: Empidonax traillii (assembly GCF_003031625.1). Taxonomy (NCBI): domain Eukaryota; kingdom Metazoa; phylum Chordata; class Aves; order Passeriformes; family Tyrannidae; genus Empidonax; species Empidonax traillii. The sequence goes on from NW_020956836.1 coordinate 3,087, forward strand.
GTTGTGCGGGTGTTCAAAGATTTAGTGCTACTGTCATCAGCCATTCCTTCAGACAATCATTGTTACTAGAGAAGATGAGAGGAAATGGGTTTAAATATCATAATCTTGACAAATTGGAGAAATGGTCAGAAAAAACTAGGTTGCAGTTCAATAAGAATGAGAACAAACACTGTACTTAGATGAAAACAAAAACAGCACAGAAAACAGGAAAAATGCAACTAGGTAGAAGTTCCCAAGGAAAGGATCAAAAGTTGTATTATAAATATTAGCATATGGGGTAAGGTCAAGGGTCCACCTAGACTAGTGTCTTTTTCTGACAGTGAACAACATTTCATGCTTACGAAAAGACTACAAGAAATAGGAAGGATGGAGTAGCATCTGCCCTGATGCACTCAGCTCTTTGGTTATACATTTACTGAAGTAGAGTCATATCTCAAACATCATATTTTAGAATATCTTAGTGCATCTTCCATGTTTTATTAAAAAAATCTCTGAACCTATTATTATTATTAGTGTTATCCAAATCATTCTGTGGCAAATGGTTCTACAACTTGTGTACCTCATAAAACTTTGCTGCCTTTTGTTACTGTTAAGCCTGCTGCCTGTAATTTCATTTTATGTCCCTTATATTTTATGAAAAATAAGATAGCATTGTTCCCTCTTTATGTTTTTAATTATGTTAACTTTTAATTTAAAAATAATTTTATAAATGTTGATTATGTCTTTCTAAATTTTAAGAAGGGTCCTACTCTATGTAATTTGTCCTCATAGGCCATCATAGACTTCTGATAATCCTTGAAAATTCTTGTCGCATTTCTGAATGCCTCTTCTAATTCTACTTTATCATTTTCTGATATCTGCTATGTTATTTCTGATAGGTGGTGTCCAGAACTGCAGACAGCATTTAAGACATAAACTCACAGGGATTTTACTCAATTACTTTATGCAGCTTTCTTCCCTTTCCCTTTCTTAATAGTTCCAAATATTCTAATTGTTTCTGTAACTGTTATTGAGTACTGTGCTAACATTTTCAAGGAATTGTTCATAATATCTCATTTCTGAGCCATAGAACTTTATTGAAAGCCTGCTGCTCTACATATAGAATTATAATTACTTATCTGCATTTATTAACTGATTTCTCCTGAAATCTTCTCATGCTTTATCATGAGACCCTGCTTCAGCTATTTTCAGCCAGTTTAGCTGTGACTAACCTGAATATGAGTGCTAGTACTGTACCCCATCTCTGATTTAAAAGTGGGTCTGCATTCCTATATCAGTTGTTTGCTTATGTGCACAGTCACTTAGAATTTAAGTATGTATGTGTCAGATACATGATTTGTGATTACCCAGCTGACACTTATGCACACAAATCAGGCATCCACAAATATCTATGTTTGCCCATCACCAAAATTCTGGTCCCCAATGAATTAAATCCTAGTTAAAAACATAACTTCATGCTGAACAACCACTACGTGCAATCTATAAGTCTCAAAACTGAGGGAAAAGTCAGTCATAATCTCTGCATGTTGGTGCTGTTGATGTTGAATTCTCCCTAACATGTAATAGATTGTTGTGGAATGGAGTCTGTAAACTGATTAATGACAACACCAACGTTGTGGCCTAGTGGGACCTTGCATAGTTTTCAATCAAGGCTGAACTGAAAAAAAAAAATAGAAAAAAAGCTTACAGGCAGTGCTGCTGTGTGTTCTTTGTGGACAGCTGTGATTTCCCTTTGTTCAATTTTATCATTACTAAAGAATTATTATAGATCCTTCATCCAAAATTTTAAAAGTAAACAGAAAACTAGGAAAAAAATTTTCAAAATGAAGTGTGGCCAATTAGGCGGGAGTTGGCTGAATGCCTGATTGCACAACCGATTGGCACATTAAATATGTCATGTTTCTTATTCAGTTAGGGTAATTGTGCATGCAAATGAACAGGTAGTCATACAACCTGTAATTTCCACAAGTAATTGACATATTTGTACGTGTAATTATTTTCTTTGTAACTGAAACTCAAATTTTAACTATCAGGTTCATCAAGAGCATGAGATTTGGTCCTTTCAACAGGAAATGAAGTTCAGTGATTCACTGACAAACTGAGTTCACCTCACAAAAGTGGAGAATTATCTCACCAATCTAGATTATCCTAAACTGTTCTCTTGGTGACTTAGGAAAGAGGGTTATCAAACTGGATCAGCAGTGATAGGTGACAGGATCCTAGCTATATATAAACAACAAGGTTCTAGATACAAAAAAATTATTCTTAGTAACCACTAAGTCACTAAAGGGTTTTTTTAGAAGGAATAAAACTGGGAATAGTTGATCAGCTCATCAAAGCTTTCTATACTATATACCATAGATACTATGTAGGCATCTATATATTAACACAAGAAACTTAATCTGATTGTAGTTGTGAAGTAACTGGAATAATGATGACTAAAAGATGAATATAAATCAGTATAATATGCTTAGGAAGGATAAATAAGGGAGAAGGGAAAAAGTATTATCTTGCAAGATAGCTAAAGAGAACAGGGAAGAAAGACTGCAGCTATGTAGTCAGATTTTCAGAATTTGGTCTGAAAAACAAAGATGAAGGTATACATAGGTACGAAAAGTCATCAAAACAGAAATAGGATGAAATACCAAATTTTTGAGACAGAATGTGGGATAAGACCATAAGCTGAATGTAAGTTAGTAGGGCTGTGCAGATGTGAACATCATGTCTGGGATGTATTCTCAGAAATGCAGACCACAGGATTTCTGTTTCTCTCAGACCTGTCTTGCAAAGCTGAATGGCTAGGTCATTACACTTCAAGAAAAACATTAAGTGATGAGAGAATCTGGTCCAGAAACCAAGTCTGGGAGAATCTCTAGAAAAGAAGGCTTCTGGTAAACACTGAAAAAACTCTACCTGAATTAGACACAGAATGGAAAATAGTTGGGACGACATAATAGAATTTAGGTGTAGAAAGGATAAACTGTTTTCCAAGCTTTTGGTAAATCAAAGTGATAGGGTGTTGTGGTTTTTTTTTCCAGCAAGAAATGATTGAGTTAGATATTGGGAAATTTCCTACTTACAGGAGAAAGTGACAGTGGTAGTCATGCATATAGCTTTGCACCGTATGAGCAGGCATCTGCAGAGCTTGTAAAATCTTAATTGCTGGAGATATTAAAAACAGTTTAGCCATATGTCTTTCAGGAACGACACAGGGATAATTGATCCTGCCAGAGCAGGACTAACTAATATTGTCAGGGCTGCTCCCAACTGTTCTTTATATAACTCTGTTATTTTATGGCTGTATTTAAAATTATATATTCTTATAAGTGCTTAGTCTTTTTTAAATAATAGAATTGAAAAAATTAAATAACCCAGCAGTTACAGTTTCACAGATACTTACAGTTCCTGTTTTTCCTCTGACCTCTTTATTTAATATCTGTTTCCAGAAAAACAGTGACTTAGTGGCTTAATGTGTTTGACCCTTTGGAGGGTCCCTGAAGAGAGGTTGGAGGTAATTTCAGTGTCCAAGAGACAAACAATCATGAAGGCTTTATTCTTCTGAAAGGTAGCTAATCCAACAGTCAGGGCTGTCAGGGTTGGTGATTTGTGAGGTCTCTCAAGAACAAAATGACTCTGACTTTCAATCTGTTTTCCATCATTTCTTATCCCAACTTCATCCTCTGAGTATTTCTGGGAGGTAACTGGGGAAATGGTGCTAAACCCTTTATATGCTGCACTTCTAATGGGAGCTCCTTCTGACTCTTTGATGTAGATACTCGAAAGCTGAGAACAGATACCAAGGAGGGAAGAACACAAATCAACACTCATGCAGTCTTCCATCTTTTCTGAAATTTATATCCATAAAAGTCACGTGCAGTCTCAAGGAAAAAGCTGGAAGAACATCAAAAGACAAAGTTTTAATAAAATAAGTGTGTTACATTTTAATGATCACTTGGTTTTATTATTTTTAATAGGTTTGATTATTTTAATGAAGATTTGATAAGGACAATAATGAAGATACATGCTTAAATTTTATTGACCTGAAAACATGTAGGAATGCATACTCGCTCTCATAACTTTACAGTGACAATCAATGGGAAGTTCACCTTAGTCTTACCCCACCTTTCCCACACCAGAAGCAACTGGATGAGGTGGGATCTGCTCTCGTGCTGCTTGGGTCTGTGCTGCATTTGCAAGTGGCTAGTGTAGATGAGGATGGCACAGTAGGGAAAATCTAAACCACAATTATAGCAAAAAAGCAAGCCATTGGAAAGACCCTGAATTGAAGCTAGAAGCCAAGCTTGGTGTATGTGAAGAAAAGAAACAAATCCTCCAGAACCTGTGGGTTTACTTGACTGTGCCACTGTATCATGAAAGAGGACCATCAGCTTCTCAGATCTACAAGGCTACAAGGGCCTTGCATGAAACAGCCAAGAAAAGTCGGGAAGCCAATGTTATTGTTAAGAGTAACAGTTTATGTCTCCTGTGCTTGCAGTCTTGTAAGTATAACTCTGAATTCATTACTTTCAACTCTGATAAATAAGCCTCTGCTTACAGCAAAGCTTGCCTGGTATTGGGGTGGAAAAAGAATCTGGGAGAAAACAGCAGAGGGGACTGGCTCTGACAGAGGCAGACGGTGAGCACGGGTTAAGGTGTAATGGCAGCTCACAGGCATCCATCTCCACCTACCTCCTGGCAATTTGCTCAGGGGCTGACATCCCAGAACCAGGCTGTCAGACATAGCAGGGAGTGGTGATGAGATTTATGTTAGCAGCCTCTGAGTCTGCAGGAGGAAGTTTCTCTAGAAGTGATGAAGAGGAGCTCTGTCTGCAAGACTTAGGCTACAGTAAATACGTGTCAGCCTGGGCTCCCAAAGCCACAACCTGCTGACCACCATTCTGCATGGTCCATGCTGCGAGGAGCAACTTTGAGAAGGATATGAGTCAATGGCAATTAGTAACCTCTAATTAACCTCTAAGTAAACCTCTGCAGAGGTTGCCTTACTGAACACTGCTGTGCAGTCAGATCAAGTAGGTGTTAGTAGAAGGCCTGATCTTCCCGTGATGGCCTGTGCAGCAAAACCTGGCACAAGCCAGGTTCCTGTACTGGAAACTCAGCTGCAGCCACAGCTTCCTTTGTGAGAGGGAAAGAAAGGATGGCACATTTTCCAGTTATATTGATAATGAAAAAGATCATTGATCTTTGCAGATTCAAAGTCATAGCCTGCTTTTTAAAACTCTAAGGATCTCTGTCCCTGTCTTTCCTCCACCAGGTGCACTGGCACTCCACTTGACTGGAGGTTTTCATTGCATTTGCAGGAACTCTGTGAGACCTCAATACCTCTGTAAACATTTGATTAATATTAGTTAGTGCCCAACAGTGAATCTTGGAGACTGATGGATAGATAGTGTGATCACTGAAGTCTAAATTAAATTAGATAAAATGACTCTTACAATTTTGAAGTTATTAAAGTTTTGGAAACCTGGCTCATGGGTTTTTGAATCAATGGAATTGTCAGGTCTGAACAAAATGCACCTTGTAATAAATGACTCTACAATCTAGTATCTTGCAAGCACTGTCAGTGGCAGCTTTAAATAAGTGTCTTTCTTTGGCAGGAATGTAATTCCACTCTTTCATTTTAACCTCAGTGATGTGGAATTGTTTTGGTAAACTAATATATCTTTCTCTGGAATTGAGAGAACTACAACTGGTTCCAAGTCACATAAAATAAGTTATTTTAGACCTGATAAAAGAAGTCTTGAAGGTCTGATTAAGAATTTGATCACCATAGAGCTGGATCTACTCATATCAGAAGATGTTTTGAAAACATGCTCATGCGTTTACACCACCTGCTCACAGGAAAGGACAAAAGAAACGGATAGTGGGTCTTGTTGAAATTAATTTGTTTTGTCAGTGGATAAGGATTTTCTTAAAAAAATAATTTAGATTATTTTCCCACTGAACAGAGTGAATATAAACTTAAATATCATATTTGGACTCTAATAATCTGACTGTAGTTTAACAAGTGTAAGAACTTTTGAAATATTTAGTGTGTATAATATTAGTTTTGAGAACAATACAGACAAAATGTTGTATTATCCCAAAGCATGTACATGAAATATTATTTCCAGCATGATCTTAATGAAATATTATGAAATAATTACTTTAAAGTCTCAGAAATAATACTCAGAAAATTACTCCAAGATAATACTGCTGAAGGACATGTATTCAGATATCATTTGTATTTCCTTGCCATGATTTAATATGACAGGAGAGAAACTCCAAAGACTCTATAGCAGCACAAGTTTGTGACTTTGCTGTGTTCATCTAACGTAATCCAGTTAGAAGGACAGGTCTGAAAATCATAGTTCTAAGACTTAAAATTGGAGGATTTTTATACATTTGATGGTGATCTGATGTCCTTTTCTGGTTGCAGGTATAAAGTAGGATGTGGACATGAAACAGAATTGTCACCAAAGACCAGCCTGCAAATCATATTTGAAGACTGACTGCAGTGAAAATAGCATTTCTGCAATGCTATGCCTTTTCTTTTTCCTTTTTTTTCTTTTTTTTTTTTTTTTTTTTTTTTTTTTTTTTTTTTTTTTTTTTTTTTTTTTTTTTTTTTTTTTTTTTTTTTTTTTTTTTTTTTTTTTTTTTTTTTTTTTTTGTTTGTTTGTTTTTTTTTTGTTAAACCAGTAGTAACTGATAGTGGCTCTGACTTCTGTATATTTATCGCTAATCTTACGATGACTTTATATTCTCAGTAGTACTTGGAAAAAAGGTTACATTCTTATTCACAGTGAAGTTGGGACTCACTGTCACCATATTCTCTGTCATCTCCTTTTGGACTGGAGTAGAGCGAGTCCTGATGTAGACCACATATTGTGGTGGAATAGTACTGCTGAGCATGTACCTCTACAGGTCTTCTAGGAAGTTTGGTAACGTGGAAAGACAAAGTCAGTTGTTTTTTTTGCATTGTCCCCGTTCAGTTCTACAGCAGCTGAAAAAATATGTTTCCCCTGGAGCCAGGGAGGCAGAGGCACAGGCTACCCAGAGAGACTGTTCTGGCTCTGGTCTGGGGCATTCCCAGCCCAGTGGGGACACAACCCTGAGCAGCCCCATCTGACCTCAGCGCTGAGTGCACTCTAGCAGGGCCAGACCAGAGACATCCTAAGCTCCCATCCAGACCAAGCTGGCATCACTTTCCTAAGCCTTTGACCAGCCATGTAAGGATATATGATACTAAGAAAAAAACCCCACCAAAACAACCACACAATTTTACAGAAAAACTTCAATTACTGTATTTACTGGAATCATTTTTGTAGCAGCACTATCAGTAGTGGAAAATGTGTCCTGGGCAGAGATAGAGGTAAGGAGTGTGCCACTATAGACTTGTTCAGACATTGGAGAAGACTACTATTCATCTCTTTCAGATGTTTATTTTATAAATTTTACCTGTTCTCTTTGACAATGAAGGCAAGTTTTCTGTTTGTGGAAAAGGTATTCTGCAATGACTTGCAGGAAAAAACAACCATTTGGTCAGGTGAATCTCATCTTTCAACCTCCTACTCTGGGAGGCTTGTGGGTAGCTTTGCAAATTCAAATTCACCTGCACAGATCACAAGTTGTCTTTAAAGCCTAAACATTACTGCAAGTCATGGAGGTGTTCTTTGAAATACATTTGCATGCCCTGCCAGCAATGAGTTTCTCCACTGCAGGAAAAGTCTGTGCAGATTAAGGAATTTTCTCTCACAAAGACCTTGCAATAAAATTTCTGACATTTTGTCTATCCCTTTTGTAAGGAAATGGGTCAAATAAAACTCACATATTTGAAAGAAAATAAGGTTTTTAGGGACAGCTTGCACATATTGATATTTGTGTGTTCATTGCTCCACATTTGAACTTACACAGGGAGAAGAGAAATGACAGGCATGGCTAGCCTGATCTCAGTGCAGAATTTTTAAAGACAAGACTGCTCTCTTCTCCTATCTTATTTTCCTCTACAGCTATAAAATTAAAAGCGCTTTTTAATAATTTTTGATGTGCGGCTTCTGAGTTTTTTTCACCACATGAACATATTGTGTAGGAACAAATGTATGAATGTTTTGAGGAACTGGGTTCATTACAGAAGAGGATACTTGCATCCACTTGTTTATTTTTTTTTCATCATGATAGCATAAGATTGCTGTACCAGATCAAAACACTGGTTTATCATATCCTATAGCCTGTCTCTTGGCCAGCTAATACCTGACTGTTTAAAAAACAAGGAAAAAAATCCTTTAATGCACCTGGGCAGCTCCAGATCCGAAATGGATTTAGACAAGATTTCTGACTGACCTCTTTACAAGTTATGATTCTACATCTATGATTTTATTATCTGTCACTTCAGATGCATCATTGTAATATAATTCACCCTTTTCTTAAAATCAGTTCGTAATATTTGATGCAATGTAAGGTGCTTAAGAAGTAATCTACAAATTAATGTGAATCTGCAAGAGTTTCAATTAAGCACTAATGAGACAGAGCAGAAATCATTATGCTTTTGCATACAGAGAAAGACAGAATAGAAAATACTTTAACTAGTATTGTATTGCTCCTTTCTTTCAAAAACTTCCCATTATTTTTATCTCTGGTTCTCAGTTACTTGGTCAGGGTCTTTTGTTTACAGCTAAGATCATAGCAGTTTGCTGAATCAAAATAACATCTCTGCTGAAGGGGATATGAATGCATTATTGTTTTGCTGCTGACCTTTTGCTAAGAACATACATATTTATTTAAAGACAACGAATAACTGGGTGCAACATAGGGGGTTCTTTTATAAAGTTTCCAATTTGCTGATGATTTTCATTTTTATTTATTATTGGTCCATGTAAAAAAAAAATTGGTGTGCAGATGGAAGGCATTACTTCAATGGTCTTGTTTCTATAGATCCTGCAGCATATGGATGGAAAACTGTGTTTAGTTCTGTTTCCAGATCTCCCGTAGACTTGCATGACCTTGGGTAAATCACCCTTGCTAAATCCTTGAACAAACATCTGTCATTTTATGTGTTTCACAACTCTTGTGCAATGAGTAGGAAGCCACATAGACCAGCTTTGTATGACCTTGTTTCTGATTTACTATAGTAGGAACTTAATGCAACACAGAGCAGGATCAGAGCTGGAATTTAGGCTGGGAGACTCACAGGACAGTTCTGTTTAGCAGGAAGCTCTGCAGGTAGTCTGGTCCTCTCTCCTGCACAGAGCTGAACTACTGTTGAAATTATACTCAGGAATTTTACTTGGGAACTGCCTGAGTCAGTGAATGGAGGACGGAGCTGCCACAGTATCTCTGGGCACCTGTTCTGACGCTTACCACCCTGATGGTGTTTGTTTTTTTGTTTTTTTTTTTCCTTGCTGGGAATTGTGACCATTGCATCAGTGAGAAGACCCTGGTTTTGCCTTTTCTATAACTGCACTTTAGGTTGTGGAAGATTGCAGTTCATCTTTACTCTTAACTTTCTCTTCTCTGAGTTCTTTTCAGCCCAGCACGTTCTAAGCCTACTTCACTGCAAGGATGCATTGCTGCCTCATATTTAACTCATTTCCTACTATAATGCCCATGTTTTTTCTGCAAAATCTTTACCCAGCCAGCCACTAGTCTGTACTCTTGCAGGTTTTTTTCTGCCTCGAGGCACTAAAATTTATCTTTGTTGAAGTTTGAATCTTTGATCACAACTTTGAGATAGTTTCTGGTCCAGCAAGTGATTCACCCGCCTTGTAGTCTAGTCATCCAGCCCATCTCCCCAGATTTTAGGGAGATTATTTTAATAAGTTTTTTGTATTCCTAGTTCCATTGTTATAACCTTAGATTTTGCTCACTGAGTGAATGACAGCAAAAACACAGAAGGGAAGCAAATTTTCCCTTTCCATTTAGCAATAAAAGGGATTGATTTTAATGTTTGAATATGTTATCAAGCAGAAGCAGTTCTGGAGAATGTCTGTAGCACAAATATTTCCAGGGAAATATTACAGGGAAAGAGGAATATTGAGTCAAGCTGACTGGTAGTTCCCACCTCAGCTGGTACCAGAAATCACTACCAAGAATACTCAAGAATATGACAGAGGAGTGCTGTGCATCGGCACAGAAGGTCTAGTTCTGGGTATTCTAGCTATGAATATTCTGGCATGTCCTAAAGGCAGCAGAATAAATATTCCACAAGTTACAACTGGATGCCAAAGATTAATTGGCCCAGTTATCTCATTCAGTGTACACTTGCTGCCCTCCCTCCCTGTAGGTCACTTATCATTTTTTGCAGCTTCCTGCTTGGGCATTAAGCTTCCAGAGGGATGATGCTAGCAGGAGTCAGCACATTCAATTTCCCTGAAGCAGGAGAAAACATATACATGCAGTTCATTTATTTTTGTTCTCATTAAAATTCTACTAAGCATATTTATTTGACTTCTACTGCTATTTATCCTGTTTTCTCTAAAGTATTTACCTGAGTCAAACATTATTGTTATCAATCAAATCAATTAATGTTATTGATCAAATTTCCAATGATATTTCTACTATATAGTTAATTCAGAAAGAGTTCTGACTTCAAGACTAAGTCAAAAAAAATTAGGAGCAATGACCTGTACACCCTAAATGAAAATTAAATATTTGATTTAAATGAGTGGTTTCAACACTACATGTACAAATTTTTGACCACATTTATATTCCTCCATGATGGAAAAAGATTTTGTTTAGAGAGTTCAATGAAATACTTTTTCCTTTATGAAGGCAAGGACTTTATAGAATCATGTTACCAGAGGGAAGCAGAACATGTAAAAGCACAGTTGCCTGAAGGAAGAGGCAAAAGGAGAAAACCATTAAGTAATTGGATTAACCTCTATTTGGCCTTTTTCATCTGAGTGAGATTTATTTTGATAACATGCTGTTTGTTTTCTTCCGAGTTCGCACACAATGTAAAAGCCACTCTTAAATACTAAAAAGAAATTGAAGCATGGAATCTCAGTAAAAGTTCCTATCTGGGTAATAAAATAATACATCTTTCAGTAACTTGAAACAAGATTCTCCCAGTAGCCATAACCTGAATAATACACGAACAGAGATATTGTTTTATACACAACTTCTAAAATTGCAGCTGCAAGGACAACCTGGGGAGGAAATGATAAAGAAAAGCTTCTCTTGTTTGACTTGAAAATGGATTTACTGAAAAAAAAAATCTACTTTAAATTAGAATAAAGCATAAAAACCTAAGACTTTGCTAATTGGAAGTCCAAAGTGTCTTTGATTAAAATAAAATATATTTTACATTAATTAAAAAAAATTCTCTGAGATCTAAAAAGATTGATTGTGCTTAAATAAATTATATTTAGCCTATTTTAAAAACAAAGTTATTTCAAGGCAGAAAAAGGTAAGAGTTTTATTAGAAAATATCAAAACAGGTAATTTGGACAATTTTGAAAGTTAAAAACCAGATTTTTTTCCTAATATCTTAGTCTACTGTACAGACACGTAAGTGAAAAATTCTCTAATAAGTATATACATTTTGAAGCAGCTGTAAGAAGTCCTTATTTTTCTCAGATCTTCCATCTTAATTTATCTCCCTTCTGCAATTTTTTGCTTGAGGAGAACTTCAGCAAGGGAACTGTATTTTTCATTTCTGTGGATGAGGTGTTACTGGTGTTTCCTTTGTCTGTTATGAGCATAGGTCGGGTGTGAAAGTGGTCCAGCCTGTGACCTTCAGCTGTATCCATGCAACACACCCAACCCAGCCATAGCAACTGCATCTATTATTGAGATGAGGATGGATTTGGGGCCAAGAGGTGGCTGGCTGATGTTTAATTTGAAAGGGATCAAAGGGCTGGCTATTGGAAATGGCAGGAACAGATGGCAAAGAGAATATTGGCACTTCTGACACAAAAGAGGCAAGTAGGAATGAAATGAGTTCACTGCTATTAGAAAATGAGAGAGCCACTATAGAGGATGTGATCTAGTTTCTCTCCTTGTCCCTCATACTCATTTAGTTAAGTCATGCATTTAGTAGCTATTACTTTCAGCTCAGTATTTGCAATGATTTTTACTAAGGGCTATACTTTGCAACCATCTGGAGATTGAAAATATACCAAAATTCAAGTCTGTGCTCATTAAGAGCATATCTCTCTGGAGTGCAGACACTAATGTGTCTGTATTTGTTCTATCTACACAGTAGGAACTAAATAGGATTTTGTTTAATTTGTTGGCCTGGGACCAGCTTTGCTGAAGCATCTTCTCTTTCCTTGGTCTCTGTTACTGCTGCGGTCAGAAGGAGACATGTTCCACTCCTTGCCTCTGAACAGCCCAGTTTCCCACAGAGGGCACTGCAGTCAGCAGCCTGCCTGGCAGGGTCCTGATTTCCAGAGATGAGTGGGATCATTGACAGGTTAAATGGAGCACAACCTCTCTTTCTGATGCACTAACATATTTTTCCAAACTCCTGGATGATAATTACAGTCTCAGAAGCTTTGAAATACTGTCAAGACAAAGAGTTTGCCCAAATACTTTGTTCAAGCATTGAGAATGTCAGAATTTATATGAAACTGGAAGAGAAAGTATCATGAGAATTACTGTCCCAATATCATGATCGTGATTCCAACACAAAATCCTTTTCATAAGCATATTAAACTCCTTCTTACAACTAATCATGTTCCCCCTGCCAATATAATGTCTGGAAGGACTGAATCAGAATCCTTACTGTTTAAGGTTACTGACAGTGCCTTCTTTCAGTTTTGGTTATTTATTGACAGTTTGCTAAGCAGTTGTCCTTATCAAGATTTCTTGAAGATTTTCATCATAAATTTGAGTGTTTAACACTGTAAAAAAAAATGTACATGACTGCTTCTTTATATCTTTTACAGTCCCACTCTCTTAACTGAAAAAACACTAGTTTCATCAAATAAAATGCTTTGAATCAAACTGATGTATTTTGCTTTGCTTCCTTCTTGGAGGAAGGATAGGATTTCCATGAGAAGTTGTATTTTTAGATCAAAAAGATTATAAAATATATAGAGGTTCATACCTCCTTTGTGCTCTCACAGGTTTAGGTATAATGCTGAACAAAGTCACAGAAATCTGATAAAGTTTTTCCACTCTGAAGCTTTTTTGGTGACTATATCCCCAGAAAATCTCACACACTCTGATTTTACACTGAAGATCCAATGCTGGACTAACTGCAGAGTCTTCAAAGAACACAGAATGCAAACAACTCCTGGAGAAAAACCACTGTTACCAACAAAAATTTAGATTTATAACTCCTCTCCCTAAAATTTTGGGTAGAAGTTCAGCTCCAAAGAAGTAAGAGTAACAATGTAAATAAAATGCCTTAAGTGTTACAAAGAGCTTCCTCCCAGACAATAAAGTTTCCCATTGCCAGATCACTGATAAGCCTGAAGGAAATTGTATGAACTTGTGTGAGCCCTTTGTTTTGTTAAAAAGGTAGGGCAAGACCTGAGCTTAAATTGTAAAAGGCATTTCTTTATCCTTGTGATTAGTTAAGATGCAAAGTCAGGTGTAACTCCCAATGTAAAAGACATATAGACCTCTTTTAAATAACCTTTCCTCTACTGTCCTTCTACTGTGCATGGAAATGCTTTGATGTAGGGACAGCAGTAGAGAGTTTTGTCTCTCCAGGGGTTTCTTGCCCTTGACCTGATACGTCGGACTGTGAAAACATGTATTTTTAGATAAATATGAGCAAACAGGATTTTCTCAAGTTTGGAGATTTTACCAGACCCTTTGCCCCAAAGGATCTTAGTAATATGCTCTCCACAGAATTTTCACCCAACAGAACCAAGAACTGGAGGTTTTTATTTAGACCCTTTGGCTGCACCTGTTGCCCAAATACCGATTCTATCATTTCACTCTCCATCCTTTTTCATGTTTTAATCTGGAATAGGAATCACTGATACAGCAAGAGAGTGAACTAGTCATGGAATGGAATGAAGCATCATTCTCTTTTTCACTCTTGCCTACCCTGTGTCTTCGTTTTTCTTCCCGAACAGTGCTACTGACATATACCTCTGCTTCTCTGCAGCAAAAGATTATCCCATTCCTACCTAAATACTAAGTAGCCAGAAGATATGGAGTAATCTGCTATCCTGAACCTTGACACTAGAAGCAGTGGGTCATTTCACCTGTTTCTGCCATGGCTGCAAAATAACATTGCAAGAACTGGAGGTTAAGAATTGATAGTTTGATGCCAGGAACAGCACTGAATTGTTTGACTGCTGAATGATTTATAGGGAACGTATGAATTTTCAGGAGGCAAGTGGAAAGAGTATTTTTTCTGGTAATGTCTTGTGTGTACCACATTTAGGGAGAGAATAAAACAGAGCAAGATCCCTACTGAAACCCTGAGAGGGTCTCACTGGACTAAATTTGCTTGGCTTTCTCCCCTTCGCTCATCAGAAAAGTGAAAAGACTGTTTACCACTGATATCTTCCTATTTCTCCACTGTTTGAATGGATGTTTTTTGCAATGTAGCCAGGACATTACTTGTTGAATTATTTATTTTTCAACAGAGGACATGAAGACACAGTGACCTCAGTTTTCTGTCGTGAAAGCCTCTTCATAAATAACTACTCTGAAAGTCAGTGCAGCACATAGGTGGGATGCCGTAGATATGTTTAATTATTTAAGTTAACTTTCATCCTCTTTTCTCAGCAGACTTAGCAATTTTAATGTGCACTTTTAAGGGACACTGGGACAAATGTAGTGTCTCCTTTTGCTCTGAATAATGTGCTGTTTTCCCTCATTTTGAAAATATTTTCTCTAGTTTCAGGAAGTTGAAAAGGACAGGCTCATATCTTGGAGAACTCCAGTTGGGCTAAGATTTCATTATACTTAATAGCTGAATAATACATGTTGGGAAAGATGTGAAAATCCACTAAGGGAAAATTGGCATGAAAAATGTGACCAGGGTTAATAAACCTGCTTCTGTAGCAATTTATTTCAGTGATCAAATTGCACTGCCCGCAAGACTTGAAGTGTAAACCACATGAACAAATTTGGGTGACTTTTCATTAAACAATAGATAGGTTTAAATAGATCAGGCAATGGATTCTGGGACAAGTGTTATTTACTGTCATAATTTTAAATCTGAAGCAAAGATATATTTTCATTAGGTCAGTTAATATTTCAGATAAACAGCATATGTTGATGTTAGGAGAAACAATGTTGTCAAAGTAAGAAGCTAGAAGTGTAATATTTGATTTATAACTTGGTTTTTCATCTACGCTGAGCTGCATCAGCATTTTTGCCATTATACATTTTATGTTTGCATAGATGCATCATATGAATAACTAGTTCCTCAAAAAGTAACCCTCATTCTCATGTTTTTTTTTAATTTCTGAATTATTAACTATCATACCATCATCCCTCTGTGAACTCCTTCTACTCTGTCATCCTCAGTTTCATCCCTTCCTGTTATTCCAGTCTCAAAGACCATCTAGTTCTTTCCTATTATCCTTGAGTAGATAATCTTATTCTTTATTAGGTCTTATAAAAGTTTCACTGTTACAGTCCTACTTATTTTGTCCTCAACAATGTTCTTTGGCTATTAAATTAATTTTGCTGAAGAACTTTCTTCTGAAGTATCATTTCTCTAAATGTTCTCCTGGCATACTGATCTCCAATGGGTTACAAAAGGGATACTTTTCACTCATGAAAAGCAATTATAGTTTCATTTTATATTCCATCAAAGTACTTTGTACTAGAGCGGGAAAATTCGTAGGAAAAAAATTCAAGACTCCTTAACACTGAAGAGATCGGTGTTAAATTCAAGTTAATAAAATCAAGTTAGTCTCTTTCCTGTTTGAATAAATTTTATACTGATTTTAATACATCACATGTTGAAACAATTGCACGACCCTAGGAAGAACATTAGGATTCAGTTACTCAGAACTTGGACTTAAATTCACAGAGTGATTTATTCTAATGTTTAACAAGCAGAAATATCAGTTAAGAAACCCCTCTGGTACAGTTGCAAGCAGCATAATATATGAGAAATTTTAGAAGGCATCATGCTGCATAAACATTTTTCAATTATATATAAAATGTTATATACTATATGGGACCTTTCTAAAAAGCAGCCATATTATGGTCCAGCTGGGAGTAATTTCACTACATAAAACTTTAAGCAAAGAATCATTTTGAGTGCACAGATTTTCTCCTTTAGCCCTGCATTTTGATATTTATCAAAATGAGGTGAGTAGCTGTGGACACACAATGCACACAATGCAGTTGGATCTCTTTTGGCTTGCAAAACAAAATTCTTTCATTCCAGAAATTATTGTTAGAGGGGACTTACTTCCATTCCATGTGAAATGGCTGGAAAATTAATCAAAAAAGAAATTGTCAATATTTACCTGAATTTGACTGGTATTCAAGATATGAAAAAGGAGAATTGTTCCCTTCAAATATGTCAGAAGAATCCATTTAGAGATATTATTTATTATTTTAATGTTAGTTACAATAGTTGTCCTTCAAATGAACTATTTTGTTCCTATATTTCATGACAGTTCTTGAATTTAAGGTGTGGGGGGTTTTTTTGTGGTGGTGTTTTTTTTTTTTAATCTAGAGAGGCTATTTTGCTATTTCTAGAGGCTGTAAAAAAAGGGGAAGGAGGAAGAGGGAAAAATCTAGAAAGAAAAGGAATCAAAGAGAACTATTACTCTACCACATACTGGTATTTTCAAGATGAGAAAAATCATTGTGGGATAAATCTGTTTTGTGAACATGTTCAAATATTTTCATTCCAAATGGAAAAAATTAATCACTGAAACACCAAATGTCTGATCATCAGCTTTTCTGATTTTCACCAAATACCTGTCAAAAAGTGAATCATCAGATTAATTATTCTGATTCCAATTTCTTCATACATTAGAGGAGAACAAGCTTCTGTTCTAGTGACAGAAAATTGTATCTTGATAGACAGTAATACTACTTCTGTTGGCATTGGCATTCCACAGATAGAAAAGAAATGCTTGTTCAGGCAAATATCATGCCTCTGATACTGAATACACAGTGCCAGAAGAATTCAGTGTCTGTCGATGTTGGCTCTGATTTCACCTTTATATGGGGTTGTAAAACTAATTAGTAATCGTAATCAGTAAAGTCAGTGGAGTCTTTCTAAAATGACTAAAAGTGTTAATAGTTGGAAAATGTTGGTCCTTAAATTTATGAGATACAGTAACCTTGTTTCTCCAGTTATTTCAGTGGGTCTGTGCCATTTCCACACTAGAAAAACTCCATTGGACAAACCTGCAGCAGTCACATCTAAAATTTATCCTTATCAGAATAAGTATATTTTTGTTATTTCAGAATAATTGTCTTAAATTTAACCTGACAGTGCCTTGTATGTTTTCAGTTTAGCCTTTTTGTTGCAGGCTCTATAAAGATTTTTCTTGAACTGGACTTAAATTCAACCTTGGAGTATTTTCAAGTCAAAGTTTTTTGAAGAAAAAGCGAAATAAATAGTCTTCTCCAAAGAAGCAGTTCTTGCAAGAACTCATTATTAAGCTAAATTAGGAAAGACCATCACAGTTGTTGCTTAGTAAGCCTGGGACAAGTCTGCCATTAGTGTTCTAACTGAGAAAGAACTGCTGTTTTTCAGTGAAGCACGTATAACAGATTTTGGGCCATCAGTGTCTCTACAGATACATTGTGCCTTTCTCCATCACTGGCTTGGTCTGTTTCATCTTAGACTGGCAGACTTTTCAAAATCTAAGAGTTCATTAAAGAAAAGTCTCTACTAGTTTGCATTCTCTATTCAAGAGGACATACTACATGGGGCATGTCCAAGCAAGATGAGAGCTTGTTATTTAGTTCTATCAGCATGATTCATGAAGGTTCTGAAAATTAAGGTGACTTCAACCAAGAATTGTTTTGATCTGCTTTATGAAGAGAGATCAGCAGCTATAGCAATACAGCTAATGTCTACGTGTCTCTACAAACTGGCAGTTTGCCACTCTTTGTTAAATAAGGTGCAGGAGAATTAGGAGAGGAAAGAAGGGAAATCAAATATTGTCAAAAAGCATCCATTGACAGGAATTGTGTCAAGAAAATACCTAAAGTGAAGGGCCTCTTTGGTAAATAGCAGTTGGTTTTGTTATCATAAATTAGAGACTTGTAAATAATTTTTCATTTGTTTACTAAATAAAAAGAAAGCAAATGAATTAATGCAATTAGAAAGTAGGATTACCAAATGACTAAAATAAATGGCAACATTTCACAGGATAAGACATTTCCACTTCAATAATGTACAGAAAAGTAGAGGTCACCCTCCTTTAAAGAATTCAAAATTTAAATCCTTCTGATGAGAAACTTGCTATGTCGTAGCTCAAGTCGAGTTGTATCTAAACTTCACCCAGTATTACATTATCTTTTTTGACAAAATATTATCATCCAAAGAGAGCTGTACAAAGAAGATAGGCAATGTGAAAGTAATGAAGTAATAGAAATATATTATGTCAGCAAAACTTTCCAGTTTGATACAGTATCATTACCAAACCACAAGGCAGCAATTTTTACAGATGGAGTTTAGCTACTAGGAGGACTTACATGAAACAGCTGTGTGAGCACTTTTTTGAGACCAGTTTCTTAAAGAAGTGAGCTGATTAGACCTTACGTCTGTTCATGTCTGTTTTCTTTATGACATTGTGAATGATTAAGCAAATTTCAACCAAGTTTATCAGAGGAGTTTGTCCTTAAACTGACTTTTTTTCCAGAAAATGTCACATGAAGCGGTACCTTGATCGAGAAGAGGTGGTCTCATTGGTGATTTTCTCGGTGGAAAATCATGTGGAAATTGTAACAGCAGTAAGCCATCCAAGTGGTGGTGCACATCAGAATATCTTCAATAGGCAATGTCCTGACCTCCTCTTATCTTGCTGAAAAAATGAAGAGTGTACCATGTGTTTAGGTGAAAGGGGAGAGCTCATGGCATTGTGGGAGTAGGCCATAAGTTTGGAAGACATTTGAGATAGGAGAAGTTAGAAGAGTGTGGAAATGAATTACTACCATGAAGGGAAATGAGGGGTTCATTAATTCAGCTGCTGCAGAACAACACTAATTTTTTGTCTCCTTTATTTATCTGCTCATTTGGACATTAATAATGCTGTTCTGTTATGAACTCAAATATCTTAACCTTCCAATTCCTTAGTTTCTCTTATGTGCAATGATCCTAACATTCTTTCCATATCTTGGAAATGTGCTCACAGTTTTTATAGAACTAATTTTGTTATTAATCTTCTAATAAACATGAGTCTAGGTGAGTCTAATTAAAATAATAAGATAGTGTACAAGGTCAATTTGGGAAGGATGTGCCATGAAAATTTTATATAGAGAGAACTAATTCAGTTAATGTGTTGCTGGACCAGTGAAAGTCTGGTGACAAGATCATTATGGAAAGAATCTTGGCAGTGATGGAAAATGGTAAACTTTTCATGCTTGGAACTAAAAATGTGCAGTCTGATAGGTTTAAGAATGAAGGAGAGTGTGATCAATACTAGAATGAGTGAATAAATTACGTATATATGGGGTATGTCAGAAGTCAAATGTCCATGTGAAACTCAGACAGATCCTAAAAGCATGCAAATGATCACACTGAGGAATCATTAGCATTATTTTTTTAAATGACTGTCTTAGGTTTTCCTTGGATTTTTTTTACTGTGATTCTTCATTCATCCACTTGCGTCTTGTAAATCAAAACAAGTTATACAGGAATCCTGTTTTATCCAGTTATTTGCAGAGTTTGTACTGATTATTCTTTGGGGACAAGTCAGGAATCTAATATAGGTAGCTAAGTTAGCTGAGTAATCTGCCTAGACTGCCTCTCTAGTCCATGGGGAGTGATAAACACTTCCAGAAGTTGATTCAGAGCAATCAGAATCATCTTCTATCTTCACTGGCTGCATAGTATGTTTATGCATGAATGGAATGGATATACCTCAGTCAGGATATATTTGATGGGAGGCAAATGCTGCAGTGTGATAACTTCCTTGCCAGTGCACTAGAACATATTAAGAGGAAAAGTGGTACAGCTGTCATACCACTTCTCAATATATCTGATTTCTCATTCAGAGAAGGTGAACCTGTTGTATTCTCTTTAAAAAGGAACTGAAGTGTTCCTGTGCCAGAGCCATATCAGGAGAAATGATTGCTCATGATCCAATTTCTTCTTCAGATTCCGTCAGGGATACTAACATTATTTTTGTACCAGTTTCTAGGGGAGAGTCAACAAACCACTTGATATGAATAAGCACAGCTGAGCATTGACAGGCTGTTAAACATTTGGGTTCTTTGTACTAGGATTTCCCCAAAGAAGGGTCAAATGCACACAAACTCAGCACTGCTCCGCAGTACTAAATCTGAAGACACATCCCTTTCTCTGGGAACATCAAGCTGAATCAGAAGGCAAACTATTTCACCTTGGAGTCCACTAAAGAGGTGCTTTCACCATACAAATGAACATCCTTTTCATGGTAGCATGGCAATGTTATCTGTCTTACAGAGGAGACTGGATATTGGTTTTAGTGTCCTTCTGACATATTTTAGTACCTGGAAGAAAAAATACTACTGTTAGCATTGCGTTGGTATTTGTGTAGTCATTGGATGTGCCACTTCTGTTACAAGCACCTAAAATGAAGACAAATAAACTGTGCCAAAGATGTCCACATTTGTTCTATTTCGTGATTGCGTGTGACATAATGGAGGACAGACAATAAAACCTCAGCAAAGGTCAGCACACAGAATGGGCAATAGGGAACACATCTATAATTGTCCAGCTGTCCCCTCTAGCTGGAAATATTTTGGAGATAAATAACCCCAGGAGAAATGAGGATACACAATGATGACTCAGAAATTGCCCTGGCCAAGCTCAAAGACACAATAGACTTTAAACATTAGGGAAGAGTGAACTGCCTGCAAAGTGAGCAGGCACAGAAGAACCTTTCCTTAATCATATACTCTCTCTTAGTAGCATAACTTAATCACTTAATATTAACAGATCACTCCCAGTCCAGATATGTGGCTTTTGATTTAAATCAACCTCTAATCTGACGGTACACTTTCCAGTGCCAAATGGAGAGGTCTGACATAGTGCCTGCCCCATAAAACATGGTAGGTACTGAACTGTAAAACCCAAGTGTTCAACAACGGAGCAGGTATAATTACTTGTAGGTTTCCTGGTAGAAGCTGGTAAATTTGCTATGCATAAAAGATTTGTTAATGATAGCAGAAAATGTGAAAGTCTTTTACAACTTTTTTTCCCTGGTTTGAGTGGAGGGGAAGACAAAAATGTGATTGATCCTATCTACCTCTTTAAAAGAAAAATGCTTTCCCTCAAGGGAAAGAAACAGATTGGGGAAAAAAAAGACAAAAGAGAAAGTAAAGCATTTCCTGTACCCTTAAAAACACTGAAGGATTGAGGTACTGTAGTGCTGAGCACCAGAATCATACAATGTTCTAAAAACTCAGTGTAAAATGGAATTCTCCCCACTTCCATTTGAGATATCGTATTCATCACCAATATATAAGAAACAAAGCTATGGAATGAAAGAATATTTCCACTGCTACTGGAAAAGTGATGGGACAGGAAACATATCTGTGAGGGCGATGAAGTCTCTCTGAGTTTTTGTTTCGTTTAGACTTTGTCTCATATATAGTGTTATTCTTATTTTCATAAAGGAAAATAAAAAAGAATATGCTGATGCATTTCTCCCACTTGGAGAATGTGGTGATCTCTGAATTCTCTTAATGTATTAATTGTAAGCCATTACTATTTCTATTCTGTTTACACAGCTTTTCCAATCAGTAGTATCTCCATGTGTGGTATAGCTATATTCTTGGGGGCACATTTAATAGTTTTTTGTTATATGTTTTGTTTGCAAATTGTGTTATTAACTGGATAATATGTATCAATTTAGTGTTATTTCCTCTAGGAAATTGAATCTTACATGTAAATTCAGGTTATGAAGGAGCTGGTGGTGATGGTGGGTGGAAGTCAGGTATGCCTGCATATGCCACTGGAATGGTGCAGAGCAGGCATTGATTGATGTGGCAAAGTTCTCCCAGTGATTCACTGTAGCAGAGTAGCTGAGGGAAGGTTCTCAACCAGATGTGGGAAGTAGTGCACAGTGATATGTGGATGATTATCATTAGATTTATTGTTAATACATATCTAAATATTACCAATGCAGTATCTAAACAACATTATAATAAATAGTTTTATCATTGATTACAATGGATTATAGTATCTAAAGGATTATAATATAAGCAGGTTTGGCTAGAAACACACAGGTTTATGATCTTTGGCCTTGCAGAATTCACAATTAAAAAGCTATAGCATTTTTTGCTTACCTATCCAAAAGGTGAGTGTTCCCTCTCTTTGGACTAGATGTACTTTGCAGGCATCCCTACCAGGGCAGGGATCCACTCAGAAGCTGCCTGTAACCTTGGTAGCCCAGTTTTCCCCTTTGTCTCAGTCTCCAACAGCATTTTATACCCTTTGCAGACTGAGGTGCATCAAAGCCAAACACAAGCATCTCAACCATCTCATCTCTGGAACACATTAATTATGTGAACATTCAGACAGTTCATCTTGCAAACCCCACCTGGTGTTCTTATTTTAGAACAGACCACACTGTTTATAAGAGATGATGTAAAGGCAGAGGGTTTGTGTGTGTGTGTGTGTGTGTGTGTGTGTGTGTAGGACATATGTGAGGACCTGAATATCTGTCTTTGTTACACTCTGCAGGGCAAGGCATTTCTTATTTCAGTCACTGAAAGAATAGAGATGGACTAAATGCACAAAGAGGTTAAAACTGCAAAAAGTGCTGATGAATGAACCAACAATGGCCAGCAGTGGTACTGGCTTATGTAATGTGGGCTTCTTTTCTTCAAGAAGTGAACTGAGAAAATAATTGCTTTCAGAGCCGGCTGCACTGTCATGTGGAAATAATTCTCGTGCAGTAGCAGCTGGGTCTGGCTTGAAACCAGTTTTTAGTACTGTCTTGGTATCCAATTGCTACTCCCGTAACCTGTACAGCTGTTTTACCATAAAGCTTAGTTAGGTGTCAATAACATGTTCTCTGAGCACCATGGTGTGGAAAATGAATAGTTAAGTTTTCAACAGATGTCTGATGATGGGTTGTTTTTGTCAGGAGATGAATTGTTTTTATTGGATTCTGCTGTTCTGCTGTGCTCTTAGACCTCATATCTCATCAATTCATCCTATACTGTTTATTTTCACAGACATAAATTTGGTAAATTGAAATATTGATGTTAACTGTAATCTGTCATTTCACACGTGACTACTTTTTGTGACTTATTTTACCTAATCTGCGAGATAGATACAAGTATCTGTTTAGAGCACCTAGGGTTCTCCATTTTGGTAGGGGGTTGTGCCTCTCCACTGCAATATAGTTGGGTGTTGATAATGTGTATTTTGGCAGCATTCAGGCACTTCTTCAGGTTTCCAGGCCTGACAAATGCAACAAGGCTGCTGCACTTCAGCTTAATAGCTGAAAAAATAATTAAAATTAACCTGCTTGGGAATAGCCAAAGTTTTGCAATGAAGAAGCTGTTCCTGTGGCAAGAACTTTTGTAAGGGAACCAGATGTTTAATTCTGAATTCTTTCAGCACACAACCTATTCTTAGTGTTTATTGATAAACAGTGGTTACAAAGTAGGTGCTTTTTAAGACTCAAGCAGCATTGTAAGTGTTCACTATACTGGATTAACAGTCTGCAGTACATTAACCGTGCATGCTGAAACCCTAATGTATAGTGCCCCAGAGGTTTACTGAAAAGTCACTACCAAAGAGAACTTGCTTTTTTTTCCAGAACTGCAGATCTTCAGAAGTCAGGCTCCTACTGTCAAACAAACACCTAAAAAAGGGCACCCTCATGGGAAATCTGTTTTAGATAGCTTATGTAAGTACTAGTGGAAACTAATACATGGATTTCTTGACAAATTTTTGTAGATGAAAAACAATAGCACTTCTGCTTTATTTTGTTCTCCTATAAAAGAATGCAAATAAACTTTTCACCTTTTCAACATCACTGATGAATGACAATGCAGTATTGGGGCGCTTCAGGTTGAAAAAACCCAATATGACTTGGGATACAAAAGAATATCATGAAATCAGGAGTATCATAAAGGACAAAAATAGGAAATTATTGTACGTTCCCTTCTAGTACACAAATGGAGGTCAAGCAAATGAACCTAACAAATGGCGGGTGAAAACAAACTAAAGGCTATGGTTCCTCACACAGCATACTATTAAATAGTGGAGCCCATTCACTGAAAAATTTTTTAGATAATAGTATTTTACAAAATTTAAAAACTCATTAAACTCATGAAAGAAGAATTTGTTTAAGGTTACTAATTAGAAAGACAACCTTATTTCAGGAAGCTTATTTCTGCATTTTTTTTGGACTTCCAAGGAAAATATCTTTATACATTTGCCCTATTCATACTATTTACTAGGAATTTTCTGCCAGTGACAGACATTGATGTAAACAGAGCAAAAATATGTCTACTTTTCTGTTCAAGTGTAAAAATTGTCTATACTGGTTCAGTGGTGTGCAGTTTTATTGCCTTAGAGGAAATTGTGCTCACTTTACCCTTTCTTTGATATATACTGAGTTACTTGTTTTATTTAGGTTGTTAGGTGGTCATGGAGTAGACAGAAGAATTGAAATCCTTCTGACTTCTCATTCCAGATTGTCCCTTGCAATCCAGTTGAGCAGGACCCTGCAGGTGTACCTAATGCAATGCAGTGCACTGCAGACTTACCCAAGCAATTTCTAAATATACTTCTAGGACCCTAATTAACTCACCTAGCTTTATCATAGACTATATATAACTATATATAACTATATAACATTATAACATAATGACTGTGAAAAATTAACTCTCTCAAACACCTCCTTTGCTTTCAGTAGTTTCATGACATTAGGTCTCTCCCCCTTTTCATGCTTTGTCTTTCCTGTAAGGTTGGTCCTAGCTTCATATCTGGAGAATACTTGCAGGGAAACTAGCAGGTTTCACCTCTTACCTCTCTTGACTGACTGGGCCATTCTTACAGGAATTGCAATATTTGATTCTAATCATATGTGAGTATGGATAATTGTAACAGCTCTAATCTGGGAGTAACTTACTGTTTATACTCTTTGCACATATGTGGCTTTCAGTATTATTACAAAGCTGAACAGAAATTGCACAATAGATGTTAATTAACTCCTGAGAATAACTTTTGTAAAATAATACTCCTCATTCACATATTATTACAAAAAAAAAAGACACAACAGGATATGGATGGGAAATAAAGTATTCAGAGTTTGAAAAAAAGAGATGGCACCAAAATATGATGCATTTGATACAGAGAATGTTGGAGTGAGTGGCAAACCCTCGTAGCCCCTGATGAAGGATGCAGGGGTGAAGGATTTTGACTTAGACATTTTGAGGCCATTTCCCTGAGGAAATTCACAGGGATCATGGAGGACTTGGAAGGGTGCCAGAGCTGACCAGTAAAGAAAGAATGTAAATAAGGAATGAACATCCAATTATATGTGAAGGTTGGTAATAAATTATAAATAGAGAACTAAGAATAGTAAAGTATGTAAGGTTCTGTTAACAGTGTGAGTGCAGATATGTAAGAACAAGTAGCAATATGCTGTATGAAGCAATAAAAGCTGAATGTCGGCCATCATCAATAAAGGTGTCCAAATTTTATTTCTGTGACCATCCTCAACATGTTACGACAGAGAATTCAGTAGAGACTTATGAAGTGTTCATAACTGTGTGTTCACAGTAGCAGACAAAGTGAATGAAGTTTTCCCCAATATATTGAAAAGCTAAGAGACTGAAGAAGTTAGAACGTAGGGAGTTAGAATGGGAGAAAATGCTCTAGTCAAAATCTGGTTTGCTGTGGAATGGAGAAGAATCCACACATTTGAATGTGGAAATAATGACATATTGTATCATAGATCCCATATTGGAAGGAGAAAGTATGGTGGTTGAAATGATACTGTTTGGCTAGATAGGTCTTTTTATTACCCCATAACAGAAAAAGGAAAAGAACGACTTTCAATTTAATTCTTTAAATTGCCTCTTCTTTCTCTGTTGCCCCTGGAGAAATTATGTATTTGGACATGTCCTTTGAGTCACTGGCTAGCTCTTTATTAAAACACTCACAAGGAGAAGAAACAAGACAAAGTCAAATTTTAGAAATAGGATTATCAGAAATTTAAGTCCTGAACCTTACCCAATGTCAGAAGAACTTTTGTGTGATACCACCCCTTTCAGTGGTGCTGCAATTCAAGAGAATTGCAACATAGTTCACCATCAACCCTTCCCACACATGCTCCTCTGCACACACTCCATATGTAACTTATGTATGGGGAGCACAAAAATGAATAACCATACTGTTGACTACACATTAAAATTTTACATAAGAAGGTCTTTCATTTATTGTATGCTAAATGAGGCACACAGAGCATTCAGAAATTATATGTCTCTTGTCTGCTTTTTAATAATAATAGGTGTTTCATTATCTACAGGACAAAAATGACAAATAAAAATGTCTTGATTTATCAAATTTCTTATTAATTTGATTTTAGTTTTAATTTTTCATTTAAGTGAACTTTTTTCAATAATCTCTTCAACAAACTCAAGAACTAAAAATAATTAGTAATAGAAATCCTTTAACACTATTACACTATACCTTTATTATACCTTTATCACTCAAAAAAGGTACCTGCAAGGAAAACATTAAAACCATAAATGCATCTATGATTAATAATTTCACTGTTTTGGCTCTGTATTTTCATTATAATTTTTTTCTAAGGCAAAAATTACCAACACATTGAGTCTTTGTACAAATTCAAGTTTATCTGCAAAGTATAAAGAAAATATCTGTTGAAAATATGAGGAAAACCCTATACATTAGGAGAAAGATACACTTTTCAGTTGTCTTTCCCCATTTTCTGTTTATCAATGTATTTCTAACCTCTTTTTTTTTTTTTTTACAGCTTTTTCTTCTGAAATGCTTAAAATACTGTTATTCACATGTAATAATATTTCTGATATCAATATATTTTGTTATGGAAAGGTCATTTCACGTGATAAAATAGCATATTTGAATAACTTGTAAATAAGGAATTCAATAACATATTTAGTCACAGGAAAAACTTTATGTGTATGGTCTCCAAGAACTCATGCTGGCACATTGCAATATTTTGGGGTGAGATGGTTATTCAATTCCCTAGACCAATTTAGAGTTCGTGTACAAATACTGTGTGACCTGGCATCTAAATCAGTGTCTTTGAGGAAGACAATTTCTTCAGACCTCCTTCAAACATGCTTAAGAAACACTGACAACAATGTCAACAGTAGAGAGAAACTGAGTGGTATAATGGCTTATTCAGCACAATAATATAAAATTCAGGGGTTTTTTTGGTGTTGTGTTGAGCATGCTCTGGGTATGTGTACTGGCTTTGGCTAGGGTAGAGTTAATTTTCTTCACAGTGGTTAATACAGGGCTGTGTATCAGGTTTTTGCTGAACACAGGGTTGATAATACAGAGATGTTTTTGTTATTGCTGAGCAGGGCTTACACAGAGCCAAGGCCTTTTCTGCTCTTTGTACTGCCATGCTGGTAAGGGAAGTTGGGGGTGCCTGGGAGGAAACATAGCTGGGACAGGTGACCCAAAATGATGAAAGGGATATTCTAAACCCCATGACATCACGCTCAGTATATAAAGTGGGGAGAATAAGGAGGAAGTGGGACATGTATAGAGCGATGGTGTTTGTCTTTCCAAGTAACCGTTACACATAATGGGGCCCTACATTCCTGGGAATGGCTGAGCACCTGCCTGTCCATGGGAAGAAATGAATTAATTGCTTGTTTTGTTTTGCTTGTGTGCAAGGCTTTTACTTGCCCTATTAAACTGCCTTTGTCTCAACCTGTGAGTTTTCTAGCCTTTACATTTCCAGTTCTCTCTCTAATCCTGCTATTGAGGGAGTCAGTGGGCAATGGCATAGTTCTTGGTTGCTGGCTGGAGTTAAACCATAGCAGTATGTGTGATGACTTGGGTCCTGTGAAGATGCTCAGTGCTCTCTATCTCCTGGAGCTTGATTTGGCCATGGTGAGCATGAAGCACCTCAGCAGGTTTTGATGGTTTTACACTCTGTCGGAAATGAAACTTGTAGGTATGCGAAGGTATCAGATCAAAAAGGAAGGTATCGAGTAAGTATTTCATCTATGGTCCTAAATTTTTCTTAAACCATTTCTTGTGTATCCAAGTCCTTCTTTATGGTTCAACAACTAGAATAATTATCTCCGTAGCATTTTGTATAGGCAAATATATTATTTTTTTATTCTATACACATTCAATATCAACTGAAATACTTCTGCTTCATTAGGATGTTGAAGGACAGTCAAACGGTTGTCTCCTTTTACAACAAAAAGAGGTTATAGGGATTCTGAGGTCAGGATACCAGGCTTTCCTTCCCCTTATAGCTTGTTCCTCTTGGTGTTTATCCCTCTCTGCCTACCTCAGTCTGACATATACGTGAAAGCAGGTGTTATTTCAAGTTAAAGAGAAGAACCTGGGATCTGTTCAACAGAGGGTATGTGCAGGTTTAAAAATTGATTTAGACAAAAACATTTAAAAATATAATGTTGGCAGTCTAGGTGTTATGCTAAGGTAGGGTAAAATATGTTTGCTTTCATTAAAATGTAAGAAACATGACAGAAATGTACTCAGAGATCTAAATTTGTCATGTTTGATACATAGTTGAATCAGAAGAAATATCTTGTACTCTGGACAACTGATGAGTAAGTATAGCCCAGCATGGGCTTCCTGTCCCCAGTGCTGTCATTGAAGAGCTCTTCACTAAGGGAGAAGAGGTTCAGGGACAAATATTCTGTATCCATATGGTGGAAAGAACACTGCCTTTACTGTGGAACACTGACCAGCACTGTGCTTTAAGGACATGACCTTCCAGTGAGTGGTTTGAAGAGTGGAAATGCTTCAAGTAACTTTAGTGGTGCATGCTTTCGAGTTGAGAGGAAAGCCTTTGACAAAGTTTTATTCCTAAACTGAAATATTATTGTCTGCCATGGTTTCATCAGTGTTTCTGCATAAGAATGAATCATTGATTAGGAAATGAGGGGTTTACACCTCTGTAAATTTGAAGCAATTTTAATAAGTCAAAGGAAAAAAACCCTCCTACATAAGTAGTATCAGTAAAAAAAGAAATTTCTCTAGGTTTTTATAATGTCCCACACAATTCAAACAATATTTATGTTCTACCTAGTATTGTGGGAATGGAAGCAGTCAGGGTATACTGATACTATTCAGAGTTTGAACTGATTTATGTTCATGTTGTTTGAATGCCACCTGGTTGCTCATACATTTTTTGTTTTAAACTGATTTTTTATGTTACTTCCTTTTGTTCCTGAAGAGAAAAGAGGAGGGAAATGGAAAGCAGCCTATTGTTTATAGGATCAGGGACTTACCAGCCAGCTTTGGTACTTTGGGATGACTTTTCCTTGTTTGGGTCTGCAGTTACTCTATTATGAAAGTACATAATTTCAACATCAGTAAGCCCTTGTATTATAACTGTCCCACCTCATTTCCCACAAAAGGACAAATTCTACAAATCCAAGATATGCTTGTTCCATTTTTATTCACTAGATACTGTTAAGTAAATAGTGGTTTTAAATATGTATGTATGTATGGCCAGTCTCTTCGCGAACGAAGAACCGGGGAAGGTCTTTACACCTTCCAGCCTGCGCATTGGATTTTTTAGGTGAGACACAGTGTGCGCGGAACTGAGCCCACCCTTTAATCCTAAGGTTCGTCTGCCGGGGCCAAGCACGCTTGGACGGTGGCAGCGAGGTCCTCAGGACGTAGATGGATTGCCTTACAGGGCTAACGAGCTCCATCTGCCCGGGGAGGGGCCCTTACCAGGACTCGAACCTGGGTCTCAGCGTTCACAGCGCTGTGCTTTAACCACTTCACCACCAGGGGCTCCCAAGGTTTTAAATATAACCTCTGCAAAATGTCACCACTTGGTGAGAAAAAAAATACAATTAAAGAGTCTAGTGGAATCTTAGTCCTGTGGCATATAGGTGACACGGAATTAAAAGGGCAGGAGGGGTGAGAAGAGGGAAATGACTCTAATGCACCAAATTTGATAATAATACTTTTGCTTTTGGCAACTAACATCTGACAGAAATACAGAAAATGCTTCATTTCACTTTTTTCCATGTATCAAGATTATTGCCACATACTGGAAATAAGTCCCTTTCTAGCTTTAGTACCTGGCACACAGCATCACAGTATCATGGATGAATCTCATATCACTTCAGTCTTATGAAAGCTACAGAGATCTGCTCTTATCTAGTTAAGAATACAGCAAATGAGAAAGACTTGTTCCTCTCATGGGTGATTCATCCCACCCCTCAGATTTTTATTTCAGACTAGATGAACCCTCATCAGGAGTTACCAGTCCCTCGTCATTGACTACACACTTAACACTGACTGAGCAAGTGCCTTAGACTGGACACTTGACAAACCAGAGATAAAGTGAGACAAATCATATTCAGTGTCTTTTGAGCACTACAGTTCTGTATTCACTCTGAGCTTTAGCTATTCTTCTATATAGTCACATGTCTCCCCTGTGACCTATTGGGAATTCAGAAATACAGCCTCAGAGTCTGTTTACAGTTTATTTTATAGATTTATTCTCCTAAAGTCTGAAGTAACAGAAATATATAACACAGATGGATTTTTTTTTCTTTCTTCTGCAAATAAGGGCAGTTGCAGATGCCGAAGTTAATCCAGTTGCATGAATCTTAAATAACAGGATTTAATTTCTTTATCTTGGTGCTACTTAACGTTCCTGAAAGAGTAGTTGTTCCAGTGGGATTCACAAAGGTTTTACTACTAAAGTGAGGTCTAACTTACCAGAAAGAATTTTATTGTAACCCAATGTTTTCAATATTTGAAAAATATTTAATATTTGAAAATATGACATGGTATTGATTGTCAGAATGCAATTATTCCGACAAAACACCTCAAATGCTGTTTTAGAAACTGGTTGACTTTGAAGGTGCATATACTTTCTCATCACTTCCAAATTCACTGCTACAGCACGAAAAATATTGGCCAGTCTTTGCGAACGAAGAACCGGGGAAGGTCTTTACACCTTCCAGCCTGCACATTGGATATTTTAGGTGAGACACAGTGTGCGCGGAACTGAGCCCACCCTTTAATCCTGAGGTTCATCTGCCGGGGCCAAGCACGCTTGGATGGTGGCAGCGAGGTCCTCAGGATGTAGATGGATTGCCTTACAGGGCTAACGAGCTCCATCTGCCCGGGGAGGGCAAGAAAAATATATAGCAAGGATATATATATTAACCATAGCACTTGGGCTAGAACAGACACTGTAAGGTGATCATCCTTCCCTCTAGGTAGGATCAGCTGTAATAGTGTCACTCTTGACACGTGTTTACCAACCTTTTTCTTTTTCTTTAAAAGTTCTGAAAATTCTGTGCTGTCTAAAATTTCTCACTTTTTAACTATCTGTACAACCAGAAAGGGGTATCTAAGGTTTAACCAAAACCCTGGAGTGTTTTTATTTTTTCTCTGATAGTTGGAGTGTAGGAAGAGAATTTAATCCCTTCTTTATTTCTGCAGTGAGAGGAGTATGTGCATTTTCTTTTTGTCCTCACACATTAGAATTTTAGTCAGCCACCAGAACGACATTTGTTGATGCAATACACCACACAGATAAGAAGAGATGGAGCCTATTCAGCAAAACAAAACAAACAAACAAAAGATTTATTATATATGAATATTCTTTCCACATAGGAGAATTCCTAGTGTTGTTATATGAGGTTATATCTTTTTGCAGCAGAAAGGTCCAGGGCTGTGGTTTGCAAGAAAATGTAGTATTTAAAAAGACTGAGCTGGTTTCAATTCTGTCATGAGTGACTGGGAAAAGCAGGCAATGCAACAAATGATTCATAGAATTTTGTGGAAGGCTGAGGCAGGAGCTGGTGTGAAATAGCCTCTGCACGTGTCTTCCTAGAGCGTAAGTAGAAGATACCTAATTACCTCGTGGGATAGTAGTGATTACTTTTTTTCTTTAACAAAAAAATCCAACAGAAGCATTATCTAATATTTGTTCCAATGGAAAAGAAATGAAACATCTGAAGATGCCTTTCGACACATTAAAAAAGAAGAAAATAACAAAATTAATTAATTTTGGTGTGATGAATTGGTTTTCTTTCAGAGTCAGTGGTGAGATCTGGGGCTTTTTGTTTTCCTGCCTTGTACCTGTGAGGGTATAATAGAAATTACTGCCCATTGAAATTGGGTAAGGGGATAAAACTCATTACACTTTCTGTGTAATCCCACATATTTCTAAGTTTTAAAATTAGATGAGTTTAGCAGTGTCTGTTTTGTTTTTGTCAATTTTCAGATTAAGTATTAACACAACAACATACATGGGACTCCTGGTAGTTAGAGACAAGATGACTTTTTAGCTAAATTGTCATTATAATAAAATATAATTATTGATATATTATTATTGTTATATGTTACTGAGATGTATGCCAAGCCCCATACAAATATGTATTAAATGATGGCTAATGATAACAACAATTAACAAAGGATGCAGCCTAGAGGAGCTCAGGAGCACCCTGCCTGGGTGCCTTGTTTGGCACGAACTGTGCTCTGACAAATTCATGAAGCAAATCATTCCCAGTCTTCACATACCCTGTATCTGGTGGGTGAGGTAATTGCTTGCCTGTGGCATAACAGCAGTTCACAGTCCCAGGAAGAATTAAGCTTTCCAACACATCACAGAAGCAAGCCTCCATTACTAGTAATTATCCAGTGCATGAGCATCAGTTTTCCAAAGAGCACTGGGATCAAACTGTACAGAGGTAATTTTTATTTTTCCAGAGGAACTAGCAGTCAAAGTTCAGGGTGTGTTTGTCCATCAGCAGAGGGTGGTACAGACAGCTTGGTGCATTTGGGTGCTTGCCAGAAAATAGAGAAGGAAGGGAGAATGCTAATTTTTTTTAGAGGATCAGCAGCTTCAGCTGCACAGCTTGCAGATTTATGCTGGCTAGGCAAATTGATTTGATTAGGGACTGATATCCATCCAAGCCATTGTAAATAAATAATTAAACAAAAGTAGACAAAGTCTGCTTGTGGTTTGCAAGGGAAATGGATTGAATTCCCTGTTCCTGAAACTGAACTTGAGCACTGTACATCCAAAGATAGCTCCTCAAAGATACTTGCAAAATTGAATGCTACTGTCCCAGGGAAGAATAGGTATGGTTTGATGGCACTAAAGTCTAACTTTTTAGCAGTGACAATATGGTTTGTTGGGTTCCATTTCCTCCAAATCACCCAGGACCTCAAGTCCCTTGAGTCTTTACTTTCATCTGCTTTCATTCTCCTCCTGATTCTCATTTCTTCCTGAGGTGAACAACTCCCTGCAGGTCTGGTCTCTCCTCTCAGAGAGAGGGAGAGGGAAGGAATGGAAGACAGTCTTCTTCAGCAAAGAAAAATTCCACTAGCTCAGTTGCACTCATGTTTGTATCCTTAATCTCTCACTGTCACAGGTGATTTTTCCACTCAGTAGTTTTTCTCCAGGCATTTTTTTCATAAGTCTAACATTGGCTTCATAAAGTTTGGATATTTTGGAAGGCTTTCTATTAAAGGAAAGTCTGTTTTCAAATTTCAAAGTAATTTAAGTCAGTTAATTTTAATGTGCAAACCTTAATTTTTAATGTGCAAATGTGAGGACTTTTAATATAACCTAAGCTGTTATCCTAGCTGAACATCTTAGTGCTCCAAAATTAAAAGCTTTACAGCTTTTCCATTATTCAAATATTTCCATTATACAATAACAGTTGGCATAGATCCATCAATGAACTACAGCAAAGAAATTTGTTCAGATCTCTGCCTCACGTGAACCTTCACAGCTGGCAAAATCAAATTTTGAGAGTCACATATAACAGTAAGTTGACATAGCTTCATCAGTGTTGATGAGAGAATAGTAATATAAACCTTTTCTAAAATAACTGCAGCTGTGTTCATGGAAAGATGAGACAGGGTAGCATTGGAGACTGAGACCTCTTAAAATTACAGACAGCATGCAAAAAGAGAACACTTAATCTACAAACCTTTTATTAATTTGCTCAAGATAGATTTTAAAGACTTACATTTTTTTCTAGCTTGAGTTAATGGGCTTAATATAAAAGGTCACAGGTCATAATATGGGGGTTTAAATCCCATGAGTTTACAAATGTATGCTGAGGGAGAGTGCTTAGGTCTCTGCATGTGCATGTCCATGGGAGTAAAGTTGCCTTGCTGCATTCATATACACACAAAACATTTCTCATTGGTCTCTCCATGCTTCTTTTGCAATGACTGTGAAAGTTATGTCCTCAGATTGCTGACATGGTGTAGCTCCACTAAATGTACTTTTCAAGTGATTGGTATTTGAACCATCAACACATAAGAAATCATACACAGTCGTGAGACACTGAAATGGTTAATGGCTTAAACATTGTTAAAAATCACTGAAGGACTTTTGTCCTCTGTAGCAAACTGTAGAAAACCTTAACAGCTCCAGTGCAGGGGGAGCACACACCCACCACCTCAGGCTGCAAGATGGGTCAGATAAGGAAAGAGGCAAATCGTGCAAGGTGGGGTAGTAGTTTCTTTGCCCTTACACAAATGACTCCACCATGATAAACCCTCTCCCCGCCCTCCCGTCTCCCCCCCTTCCCCTGCCCCGGGAAAGCATCCAGACAATTCACACATAGTCTGAAGATATTCATCTCCACTGACGGGCCATAATGTATGCAGATGTAACATCTTCGAGAGTGTCAAAGACTCATGCAATGTCACTTGGTCCAATATTATATCTTCCGTTGTAAACCTTCCTTCCCCAGGGGAGGTACCAGGGGCGTTCCACCTATCCTAAGCCTAATAAAAACCACACTTGGACTTCTTTATGGAAAGGATGGACTTCCCTCCCTTACATGAACTTCCATCACCACCTGATCATAACAACAGTGTGAAAAGCATTCATTGTTGACGTCTCAGAAGACACAATCTGTGTCATGTATTTCTAGATTTAATTATTGTTTGCTATTTTTTGCAAACAAACTTTAATGCGTATGAAGAGTTGGAAAAGGTCTTCCTTACTATTACTCTTTGATCAATCAGCCTCCTCCAGTAATTTTCTTCTGATTAAAAGTTTTGGTTAAAGACATTTATATGAAAAAAATAAATGAACGGTCTGTTCATAAATAAAAATGTAAACCATAATTTTCTTATACTGATAGTTCCATCACAACTCTAAAGTACTCAGCTCCATACTACAATTAAATTCTTAGCATCTTAGCTAAGGATATCATTTTCACAGCACATTAATACTAGAGAAATAATGCTAGAGAATTATTTTAACATTATAACATATGCATATATCTAAATAAAAGCAGAGAATTGTACATTTTTGGAAGTAAAAGACTGAAAATGATTACACATGATAAAAGACCCCTTCAAATTGGGAGTCTCAACATGAAGGGTGAAAGCTGTCAAATGGAATTATACCCAAACTTTTTAACTGCTCTATTGCTGTGATTTTTTTTCAGAGAATTTATGATATCAATTAAATTGTAGAAACCCTTTACATTGTGGTCTGCCATCCACTACTGTCCATGACATAGCTGCCCACAAATAGATGTATTTGTAAAATATCCCTATAAAAATGTGAATTGGTCTCCCATACCTGGATCAAGTTTGCAGTATTTCTGCCTTTGATTACATGGACTTTTCACTAATTGTAACCTCTTAATTATCATTTTCACTAATTTTAACCTGCTGAAACTATAGGACATCAACAGCACTGCGAGCAGCTGAAAATGCTAGACTATTTTTTCCTTAAATTATTAAGTTTCAGGCAAATTAGAGGCACGCTGTTGTCTTTATTTTCTGGAAGCTGAAGCGCACAGATGTTTCATTTTCATGACATTTAGCATCTAATAACCTCACTGTCATTGGTACTAATTTTCTAAATGTCTTTTCTGCTTTTGTTTTGAAAATGAATACATGAAAAAAAATGCTTTGGTACTTTAGTTTCCTCTTCCACTTTTTGGGGAAGCTTCCAAAATGATTAGCTAAATGATCAATCAGTTAAAGAAAAAATAGATTCAGGGTTGGATCCAAAAGTCCCTATAGTCTATAGGATTCTGTTAACTTCAATTACTTGTGCCCAGAGATGAAAATTAGTTGGCAAGGCGCTAATGGGAAAAAACCACTTGACAATAAACTAAAGAGCAGGAAGATTTGCATGATTTAATATAAATGGTAAAGGTCTTAAAATCTTATAAAAAATGGGTATTTTAATTAGTTTTTATCTTCAACTTCTTTTTTCCACATTTTTTTTTGGTAAATTTAAAAGATTATTTTAATTTAAAATTTAAAAGATTAATTTATTTCTTGCAACACTTCAACTTCCTTGTTCTAGTTTACTGATTTATCTCTCAGAGAACACGTCATTCTAACTGAAATGTAGGTATGTACTATACTTATGTATACACACACATATACCCATATGTATATGACAGAGAACACCATTGACTTTCACACTCAAAATCATCAAGCAGCAATGATTTATTAATATTTTCTCAAGCCAGATTTATACCCACTCACATGAAGTTCGAGACAAGAGAGACTCAGTTGTTTTGAGAAAGGCTGGCTATATCACTTTGTCAGGAAGATACGGTACTGAGAGAGGTGCGTGGAAGGTTCTCACTAAGCTGTCTTCGTGTTGCCATTTCTCCACTGCAATGCTACTGCTAAGCCCTAATTTAACAGCATGGTAGTCAAGACTTCTCCTTTGCATTGTTTCTTTTCTGAAGGAAAGAAATAAAGCGCAGAAGGTAGGTTGCACAATAAACGTGTGTTTATATCTTTGTCATTCAGCTGGAAAGTGTGCTGGAGTATTAATGTCAGCAGCTTTATTTTCCAATTTATTTGGCAGGTTCAAAACCAAGAAGACTTTTCTTTTGTAATACCCCTTTGCAGAATAAAAAAAACACTAGGTGAATAAAGTGTTTCTGTTTACCATTTACCATAATTACAATTTATCAGTTTGGTGATTCAGTTTCAAAGAACATTTGCTTTTTCTGCTAGCTGGAGCTTAGCATGGGGTACATAGGAGAACAAATGAAATTCTGAGCAAAATTTAGGACAAAAAAATGATAAAACTGTAGAATTATAAAAGCAAATATCACACTTAACAGGAAGAAGCTGCTCATTACCTCTGCTAGTACCTAAATTTAGTGACTTGCTGGTTCTGCTACTATTCCTAGTATGATTTCCTACTGGTGACTGAGACAAAATCCAAATGTTTAGGACACGGGCATGCTTATTACCATTAGATATTGTGGGAGAAAATTAAAAGAAGATAGTTAAGAGAAAGTAAAGAAAATCTGGGAAAAAGTTTGCCTGTTGGCAGAGTATCCTTTAGAATCATAGAATGGTTTGGAAGAGACCTTAAAGATAATCTAGATCATATCCTCCTGCTATATGCAGAGTCATCTTCCACTAGACCAGGTTGGTCAGAGCCCCATCCAACCTGGTCTTGAACACCTCCAGGGATGGGGAGTCCACAACCTCTCTGGGCAACCTGTTCCAGAGCCTCACAACCCTCACAGTAAAAAATTTCTCTCTGATATCTAAACTAAACCTAACCTCCTTCAGCTTAAAGTCATTCCCCCTTGTCCTGTCACTACACACTGTTGTGAAAACTCCCTCTTTAGCTCTCGTGCAGGCCTCCTTCAGGTACTGGAAGACTGTTATTAGGTACCCCCGAAGCCTTCTCTTCTCCAGGCTGAACAACCCCATGTCTCTAATCCTGTCTTTATAGGAGATGTGTTCCAGCCCCGTGGTCAACTTACTGCTTCCCCTCTGGACCTGCTCCAACATGCCAACATCCTTCTTGTGTTGGGGGCCCCAGAGATGGATGCAGTATTCCAACTGGGGTCTTACCAGAGCAGAGTAGAGGGAGAGAATCACCTCCCTCAACCTGCTAGTCATGCTGCTTTTGATGCAGCCCAGGATACAACTATCCTCCTGAGCTGCAAGCACACATTGCCAAGTCATACTGGGTTTTCTGTCCACTAGCAGCTCCAAGTCCTTCTCCCCAGGACTAGTCCCACTCCATTCTCTGCCCAGCCTGTACTTATCCTTGGGATTGCCCCAACCCAGGTGCAGGACATAGCACTTGGCCTCGTCAAACTTCACAAGGATCACCTGTGCCCACCTCTCAAGCCTGCCAAGGTCCCTCTGGGTGTTACTCCTTCCCTCCAGCATGTTAACCGTACCACACACCTTGGTGTCATCAGTGAACTTACTGAGGGTGCACTCAAGCCCACCACCGTCCATGTGACCAACAAAGATGGTAAACAGTGCCAGTTCCATTACCAGTTCCTGAGGAACATAACTAGTCACTGCTTTCCACTCGGACATTGAGCTGCTGACGGCAACACTTTGAGTGTGACCCTCCAGCCAATTCCTTATCCACCCAGTGGCCCACCTGTCAAATCCATGTCTCTCCAGTTTAGAGACAAGGATGTCATGTGGGACAGTGACTTTAAACAAGTCCAGGTAGGTGAGACCTCTTGCTCTTTCCTCATTTGCCATTGCTGTAACCATACTGTAGATGGCCAATGAATTTGTC
The DNA here is from genome assembly GCF_003031625.1 of Empidonax traillii. Lineage (NCBI taxonomy): Eukaryota > Metazoa > Chordata > Aves > Passeriformes > Tyrannidae > Empidonax > Empidonax traillii. The sequence continues at coordinate 41,897 of NW_020956836.1, forward strand.
AGGCTTGATTTGACTTTAGTGATGCCATGTTGGCTGTTAACAATCACCTCATTATTTTCCATGTGCCTTAGCATAGTTTCCAGGGGTAGCTGCTCCATGATCTTGCCAGACACTGAGGTGAGACTGACTGACCTGTAGTTCCCTGGTTCTTCCTTATTTCCCTTTTTAAAAATGGGTATGTTTCCCCTTTTCCAGTCAATGGGAACTCCACCAGATTGCCATGACTTCTCAAATATGATAGATAGTGGCTTAACCACTTCTTTGGCCAGTTCTTTCAGGACCCAGGGATGTATCTTGTCAGGTCCCATGGACTGGTGCACCTTCAGGTTCCTTAAATGGTTTTGAACTCGGTCTTCTCCTACAGTGAGTGGAGAAAAAAAATGGGACCACTTAGGTTTTTCTTAACATAGAACAAGAATCAAGTCAAAGGGAACACAGGGGTCGGTATGGTCATTTGAGCAAGAACATATTTTTCCCTTTGAGAATAAACAACTCACTGAAAGAAAAAGGGTTAACGTTTTAAATGTATTTTATCTAGTGAGTATTGGTAAAAGAGATACATAATAAAAGTGGTATCTGGAAAGTACATTTTTTGCCATACCTTTCCAAAGGTAGCATTACTGAATAAATTGAATTGCTGGGCTTTTGGACCAGGCAAAGTAAAATGCATTCTAAAAATTTTACTAATTTCTATCATAATAAATATCATCATAAAAGACAAGACTGGAAACTGAAGAAAACTCCTGATTTACAACATTAACTATTCCAATCCTTGTGATGTGAGGTCTTCAGAACAGATTGTTGTATAGAGTATGTATCACAAACAATGTACATATACAGAAACCCATAAACCAAGAGAAAACCTGAAAAATGTAATGTTATTTCATGGTTAAATTGAATGGCTAAGAATTCTGCATTGAGAAGTACACTCTGTTTTGCCTACAGGTGGATAATATGACCTCCTAAGTATTTGGGTAATTGGAAATTTCTGGAGAACTTCACTAAGTATAAATAGTTGGTTTACAAGCTAGAGATCTAGTTACCTTTTCAGGTGTGTAAATAATACATGCTTCATATTTCCAGTTACCTTTGTGTTTCTTCCTTCTGAAGAACTAAAAGGTGGCAGATATATCACCTTCTTAAAGATGAATTTTTAGCAAATTTTTCTTCTTTTATGTATGATTCCTGCCTAGGAACCCTCCTAAGACATTTGATATTTCCTCTTATTTTGTCAAATAGCAGCCCCTCACACCTTCACTTTCACCAGTACTACTCATGTAAGACTTTTGCTTTTGTTCTTGGCTTCTAAAGTCTTCAATCCCTGGAAAGAAGTGCTGCTAATGGTATGTAACTGAAGGCTGTTGCCTGTCTTAAGCTCAAAACAGCTTAAACAACCAGTGTTCTTCCTAAGGCAGTAAGTCACTCATTTCTTACTACACTGAGTGGTGGAAGAAAAGTATTAAGATAGGAAAGTCTTTCAGCTACTCTCCTGAGTGCCTATATCCTAGCAGATAAAGACATCCCTCTGCAACCATGCTTACTGCACCTCTATTATGTTGTCTTAAAGCCACTTGCCATACAATTTTGTCATAGAGAATTTGGCATCTAAACTAGATTATACTAAGTAATAAATGGCTGTGTATAAAAAATATAGCAGTAGCTCTAGAGTTGGGGGGTCAGTGGGATAAATCTTTGCAGTAATGTTAGGTATGTTCTGTCTTGTGTTCTAAGAGGAGACCCTAAATGTGGAACAAATAGCAGTTTGTTGACATTTAGTAAGAGTGTATGGATCTGTGTAACACGCAGTTATGATGGTTAACAACTGAACTCCCACCCACATGCTCGCTCGCTTATTCCCTAAGGGAGAGAAAATAGGAAGAAAAGGAATGAGAAAGCTTGTGGGTCGAGCTAAAGACTAGCAGACTGGTTACTAATTGTTGTGGTGGACAAAGAGGACTCAGGGAAAATTAGGTCATAAAAAAGTACTTGCTGATTTGGATAGTGGGAAACAGAAAGACAAACATTAAATCAAGGCCTCTCCCTTCCCCTTTCTCAAGATCAGTGTCACTCCTTCACACTAATCTACAGCAGTATTGTTGTTACAAGGTGGTTCCTCTCCACTGCTCTGTCCTTCTCACACTTTTAGCATGCTCCAGCAGGGGTGCTCCACAGGCTGCAGGCGGATCTCTGCCCTGGTGTAGAGCAGCTCCTCTTCCTCCTCATCTTCTGACCTTGGTGCTTCATCTGCTCCTTCCTCTTTTTGTTCTGTCCTCCTCTCTTTGTGACATTTCCAAAGCTTCCTTACAAATACTTTTCTCAAGGTACCGCCATCATGGCTGCAGAGCTCCTCTGTGCCCTGAAGGGAGTGCATTGGAGCTGACTGGAACCAGCCAACTCCAACCCAAGGCAGCCCCAGCTGCTCCTCACAGGGGCTGCCCTGCAGCCCTGACCAGCACCTGGGCACCTGCACTCTGTACGCTGGCACAGTTAATCAGTAGAGAAGTTTTTTATACAAACACTCTGACCACCCCTCAGTAACTGGCACAATATAAATGAGCCACTGAGAAAAGGTCCCATTTGCAGAAAGGTCTTAAAATGGACAAAATTGGACTCCAGCTGTGCCATGTGTAGAAGTGTGAAACGCTGAAGGGGGACTGAGGACTGCAGATGGGGTCTGAGGACTGCACCAGTGAAAGTAGATAGCTCTGGGGTAGACAGCAGTACAAAACTGATCTCACTGGACTTGCTGGAAATTTACTCATTGCCCCATTTACTGAAACGTGGTCAGAAAGTCTGTGTAAGAGGCTTCTTTAGTGATTAACTCTGCCAGTCTATGGTGTGCAGGTGTCCAGTTCCTGTTGACTTCAGTAGGATTTTGGCATCTCAGAGAAAGGTGTGCAGACAAAATGCCAACAGACAGACCTTGCACTTGGGATGGTTCACCAAACTCCACAGGGTAAAGGACTCTTGAGCCCCAGTGCAGAGCTGTGCAATTGCAGTTGTATGGTCTTCAGGTTGGAGTCTCGTTCCCACGCTATCTCATCTGTTTTAGCAATTGCTGATAAAGGCAAACCATACCTCCTGAGGGGTGTGAGAGGGGAAGAATCTCACAATTTTTTGCTCTCTCAGCTTCTTGATGGTAATTTTCTGAGTTGTCTGAACTACAGACTAGTCACTGGAGATCAAAGCTTTGTCTGTATTGGTTGTACAGTTGTATTTTAAATAATCACTTTGATGAACATATGTGATTTAGTACAGATGAAATCCTACCTTGAATTACTGCAGCAGCAATTTAGCTTTCTCTGTGTCAGATTGTAATTTACAAAGTGTGCAAAAAAGCTAGCCAAGTATTGCTAAAAGCTCATTAGGAAAAAATGCAATGAATGAATGAATAATTTTTTCCAGCCTAATTGCATCTTTATAATCAAATTTTTTTAAACTTACACATGTAAACCCTTGTCCTCCACTTTTGAATTCACAGAACAACATATCACAGCCACTGAAACAAGGTTTATATTTTTTATTTTCCAAAATGTATAACAATCAGCATATGATTTTGCAATACTTCAGGCTAATTTGAGTAAAAACATGCAAATCAAGTAAATTTTTAAAAACTTTCCAGGTGAATTTAAAGAGAATAATGCTTCCCACTTTGAGAGTAGGCCCATTTCTCCAGTTTTTTGAGGCAGTGACTAAGATTTGGAAACAACAATAAATGACTGATTTTATATCCCTTATTCAATTATAATAATTGTTTATATTTCCAAAGCTTTCAGATAGCTAATTGAAACATTATGGAAATGAGACCCAGAATAAATTCTTGTCATCTCCCATCTTGGATAGGAAGAAAGGATTAAGGCTAACTATAATGAGAAAAAATTATTTTGCCGAAAGAAACTGAAAAAAATAAAGGCTTATAGTATATTAAAATTTTGTACTGATTATTTGCATTAGATAAAATCTTGACTTAACTGACTTTTCAGAAAGTTATAATGTTAATTTTAAGACAGCTTTCACAGTAAAAACCTAGGGCAATAATATCCATGATAATATATACAAAATCACAAATTGGGAAGGACAAAGTAACTGGAAATATAAAAAGCAACATTGAAAGAAAACTAAAGATTATCATGTGTTCTGTTGGTAGCACTACATCCAGAGAAGATTTCACAAAGGGCTGTGGGGGCATTCACCATGAACACTTGTCTGCAGTGTGTTCCTACACGGGAGGAGCTACTCCTAGCTGCTCCTACCTCTTTCTGCACACCACTGCCTAAACTGCTTGTGGCAATGACAGTTTTTGCAGCACAGGACCTGTGCAATATCAGAGTGCACTAAGACCAAGAACCCAGTTCATGTAAGGCCATGACCAGTAGCCACAGAGTACCAACCTGACCCAGCAGTGTAACAGCAAAGCTTTCTGAGCTGCACTAATCTGTCAAAGAATCAGTTGCCCAAAACTCATGTGAGTCAATTATTTGATGAAGATGAGAAATGGATGGGCAGGGAAAGGAGATGAGGGAAAGGGTTAATGTTATCTTCAACTATACTAAAACTAAAAAAGTTGTATATAGTTTTTGGTGTGTTCAGACTCCACAAGGAGTCAAGTTGTACAAAGAAAATCATGCTGCTTCACCAAGAAACTATATAACTAAGATAACTGCTGCATATATCCTAGATTAAATGCAAAAATACAGTAAAGAAATACAAGCAAATAGCAGCTTGCAAAAATGCATGATTATTTACATTGCCAGCCACAGATAGGTGAGATGCCAGTTTTCAGTCATGTGCCTTTTACATGGATCAAATGCCATCTTGTCTCTTTCTTAAGGCAACAAATTCATTATTTCTACAGAAAAGCACAAAAGAAGGTTGAGAACTGGTGTGTCTTTCAGTTCTGTAACTTATCTACAGTATTGTGCTATAAGGAAGCCCTTTCATTTCATCTAGTAAAATAAGCTACTTGGATTATTTCAGGTGTTCCTGTTTCCGTTTTCTGATTGTTTGTCTGTTTTGGTTTTGGTTTGGCTTTTTTGTTGTTATTTTTTGTTCACTGATCTAAGATAGTATCAATTTGCATGCTTACCTATAGGAAATTTGGGTTGCCTTAGTTTCATGAATTGCATCTCACATCCCAGCTTTTCATTTGACTTATGCTAACAGCCAGTGGTTGGCTGGTATATTCTCCATTTACAACATTTTCACTGCAAGTCAATCTGATTTAGCCACAGAAGAAAACTTAAAGGTGCTATAACTATTTCATTAGTTTCTGGGTTTCCTAAACTTTGCCTTGTGGTTTCACTTTCTCTTCTCACTTTGGGCTTTAAAAGGAGACGAGTTTGTATTTCACCAACAGGCAGGGCAAACAGTCCATGCCTTTACAGTTTCAAGTAAAATAGAAATATTCATCATGAATGTGACCTGGGGAGTCAACTTACTGGTAGTATATTGAGCTGTTCCAAGTAAGTGTGAGCTTCAGGCTACACTGGTCAATGAGACATAAAAATAGAACCAGTCACAGAGCACATTTTCATGACTTAGTGAGGTTTTTCCCTGTCAGCAATTTGATTGAACTCTAAGAAGAAATGATTTAGGATTGCAGCAAGTCTCACAATCTTGCTGATATAAGAGCTACATTCAACATTTCTCCACTTAGATAAGATTAAATGGAAAACAGACTCACTTCAATGCTGAGCATGTAGGTAAAGAAAAACAAGAAGAGCAAAAGAGGCAGTAAAACACACACACATGCTCACACACACAGTCATGTCAATGCTTTGTTAGCATTGCAGCATTTCCATGAGAAACGGGGCACTTTTGTGTTTCTTTTTGTTAAACAGTTCATTACTGCTTGTTCTGCCTCTGCCCCATGGAAATTTTATACAGGTGCATTTGTGCAAGTGGATCATGTTCTTGCAATGACAAGTACCACTGTAGCTACTGTGGACCTCAGCAGAAAAGATAAAGTGCAAAATGTCAGTGATCACAGGACTCAGTCTCTCTACTGCCCCGGTTTCCTTGTCTTTCTCTTGGAAGTCTTTGAGTGAGTCTTTTCTTCCTTATTTGAAGGGGGATTAGTGGGAAATTGCAGCCCAAATCCATTAGGTCCATTTAGGAAGACACATTGAAAGTAGCGAACAGGAGCTAGGAAAACAAGGAAGAGATGATTAATGTTTATGGCTTCCAAACTGGGGCCATGAGTCAGTTCCATGTAGTTTCAGAAAACATCTGTATAATTTTATTCCCATTAAATGAGTTATAACAGCAGAAATCTCTAGCATGATCACAAGCCAGGTTTCACATATCAACAAAATTTTAGCTAGAAGGCTCAATGGGACATCTTTGTAGCACAAGATGAGAAATTATTGGCAATTTCACACTGAAATCTATTATTCCTCTCAGTATTATAGCCCTACTTCTCCCAGAATATTTGCATTTTGGGATAGCTGAATGTAAGGTGTTCACTTCTTTGGTTTGTGCTTTGTGAAAGGAACAGGAACTTTTTCTGCTCAAAAAAAGAGACATAATTGCTTTAAAACATTTTTTGCCAGGATAGAAATCAGTTTGGAGAGAGAACAGCCAAGAGTTCTGGAAAACAAAGAAACAAACAAAACCCCCTGAATTCAAGGTTTGTGTGAAGTTGTTTAGGATTTATCTAGTGGAAATGCAAAGCACATTCTGTAATTATTGTATAAATTATAAAAATATTCCATGGAGCTTCTTTTGCTCTTGATGTCTAAGTGACATGCATGTCACACAGAGAGCTGGTTTCAAGAAATGCAAGGAACATTGCAAGAGCACTGTCCTGGCATTTTCAATTCTTTAGCAGAAAGCAGGAAAGCAGCCTGTAATAAAATTTGCTAATCATGGAGAGTATAAAGGTGTTTGTGTTTATGTGTTACAATGATTAAAGTCTTCTTTCTATAAGGCTCGGATAGCTATTTTCAGTGCAAGTCACCAAATAAAATATTCATTAAAAAGAAAACTTTTTTAGCAATACAGTTTGGTTATTAAGGGAAAATTACAGAGGTATGTGAAGAAACAATTTTTATTAAGGATATTTTCTTGTGTGAATCAAATTTCTTCACCTAGAGGCCGTACTAACAGAATTAAAAAATTCAAAAACCCGCAAAAATTCAGGCAATCATAGCATTACAAACTACTATTTGATAAGCAATTACAAACAAAGAATGTGCACTCATTTCTGATTTCTTCTCAGGAAAGCACATGCTGTGTTTTGGTTCAGCAAACAAAACAAAATCATAAAAGAACGAAGACATTTGCTCCAATGACTGGGTAGCCAAAGATTTTTTCACTTACTAAAGGGTGAGGAATTGAAGTGGGTATTTCCCCTTTTACTCTGCTTCTTTTCCTATCAGACAATTTAGACCCTTTTACTTAATATTTCATAAAATATGTATGACAAACTGTCCAGACAAAGCACTGGCAGATTCAGAATGGAAATGGTGTGGAACTCTCTACAAATATCACAAATTTATGCTGTCATACTATCTAAAAAAAAAAGGATTTAAGTCCTTGTGCTTTGTGGCACTGTGCAACTGACATTTAATTATATATTATTTCTTTTAATACCAAAGCTGTGTGCTGAGGGCCTATGCAGGAGAACAAATACTGGTTTCTTAAATTCTCAACATGGTCCATGTTTAGATACTGGCTATTCAAACCAGCATTTTTGGGTCAAAAATTAAACTTATCTTTTTCTTTCTTTTTCTTTTTAATAAATTCTTTTAAACTCCTTTCTTATTGAGCATGCTGTACAGTCATGCTACTGCCATTCTCAGAAAATGTAATGCTTAATGGGAAGAAGGAGGGGGAAAAAAAGAGGAGAAAACTTTTATACGTGCATTACAAGTACACAAGAAGTATCACTACCACTTTAATTCTATATATCTAAAAAGATCCGCTTAAAATGACATGTTTCTAGCTTTGTATAGGCAATGCACAGATAGGGAAAAAAGTGTGCTTCTTTTGCATCTTATTTTGTGTCTTGAATAATAAAAGACAATGAAGAATGTTTAGAAAGCAGCTCTCAAAACCACTTTCAAAGTGTCTGTGATACGATGCCATTAATTGATTATCTTTGCAAAGACCATCCAAGTTTTCATATCCATTTTAGCATAGGGTCTGTCAGATAATAAGTTATCTAAAGATGTTTGGGTAGCAGAGTGAAATACTTGCAAAAATATTTTTATTATATCCATGAGAATTCAGATTGCCTGATCTCCGTAACAGCTCTTTTTCATATATATTGGCACTTCTCCAACAAGGTCTTGAAAGGTAAAATAGATTTATTTTACAAGAATAAATACACCTTTTCTCAAAAATAATGCTCAATGGTGAGCTAAAAACACCCAGAAGGTTGTTCTATTTCTTATGTGTATTTGAGGTCACAACTCACCCAGGAAATTTGCTAAATACACAAAAGAAATCAGTGTTTCTATCAGTAGAACAAAAATAGTATCAGTACAAAGTCAGTAATACATGTCTCTAATGACACTTTCTTAGTATAAAACACGTTGTAGTTGTATCAAAACAATAGTGATAGAAGATCACTCTCATTTTATTTAATGTTATTAGAGGGGAAAATATCACCACAGTAAATATATGTATAAAATCAAAAGAACAGAACTGGTTGAAACCAGCTATGATCTGTTTCTTATCGAAGTCAGTGCACTTTTTGAAACATAACAACAAAGCTCAGTGAATGAGATCTTTATTCTAAGAAAACCAATTCTTCAACAGAAGGTGAAATTTATTATTTCTGTCTTTTAGCTTGAATGTGATAGATGACACAGCCATTTAAGGCATAAAAATTCTGTATTTTGCTGACTGGCTCTTGCATTGTCTAGTAAGAAGGCTAATGCATAAACAAGATGTATATTTATAGAAGAATGTTATATTCTGTGTTATGGTCACTGCACACAAACAGTGTAATTCTCATGCATAAATGTGTGAATATCCCCAAAGTGACATTCACCAAAAATTCAGTACAAAAAATTCTTTCTGTTAGACAGTAAAACCATGCAAGATGTAACGGTGAGACACACATAAGGGGTAATACAGACACTTTCAAAAAAGCATAGCAATGATCAGAGCACATAAGCTTTGCAATTTTGCTAGCATTGAGTTTTCAAAGGAGGCCAGTAGTAGCATGATGTGTTTTATTACTGAAACATAGGAGCAAATGGATGAATCATTCAAGAAATTATCTATAAGAAGGACCAAAACTTATTGGATTTTCCAACATTGCAGTGGTAATTACATGAGACTGCAGTGGTATTTAGTGGGCAGCAAAATCAAACTGGATTTTATTGATATTGCCTAATAGACACTGACAGTGTCATGGTAGGATATGCTGTGTGCTGGTCACACAGGCACATGACAAGTTGACAAGACATATGTCCTCTGTCAACTCATTTCTGAATGTCCAGTACATTCAACTAACGTAGTTTCAACATACTGCAAGAAAATAATTGCTTCTAAATAACTGTCAGTTGCTAAAAGATTGGTTTAAACTTTACATACCAGCACATTTATAAACTGAAAAAAACCAAAACAGCAAACAAACAAAACAAAAGAACCCAAAGAAGAAGGTAAAAACAATGAAGGATCTTATTATGTTAATAACAATGGATACCAAGTAACTGGAAGTTAATACCATGGATTTATTCAGCTGTGAAGGCATGGGATGGAGAAAGGAGGGGAGGAGACGAGAGGGGAGAGGAGGGAAACAGTGAATGATAAGGCAGTTAAGCAGCTAATGAAAATTAAACTGGTGTTTGAATTATACAAGTTATTTCTTCATTTCAGTTATCATTCTAACTGCAATCTTTATTAAATAAAGGCAAGTGTTTGGTGGTTGGGTGTGGTTTGTTTTTTTTGTTTTGTTTTGTTTTTTATATGGGTTGCATTATGTACACACAATTAAATTCATCAGTGAGAACTTTTTCTGCTGGGAAGAGCAACACTTCTTTTATGACAGTAAAAACCCAGTAAAGAGGCAGAGTTGAATTGTTTGATAAACTTGAACTACTTGACAAACCCTGATAGACCCAAATTCACCCTGCTTAACATGAGACACTGGAGACACTACCTTCTGGGTTTAGCTCTAGCCACATGACATAATTCTAGGAGGCAATTCAGATTTTGAAGGGATGAGTAACCCACTGGAGAAGTTCCTCTCTGATTTACCATGGAGCAGATATGCTCTTATCTAAGTGCTTACTATCAGAAAGATCAGATCTGTGCCTGTGTGCTACTTACAATGAAAGATAAAGCTAAATTAGAATGACTTCTTCACCCTGAATTTGCACAGTTCTGGGAATAAGAGAAACAAGAAATGAACTGTAGGAGCTCAATAGACTGTCTTCTTAAAATATTTGACAACATTTGGTGTCACTAATTAAAAAATCACATAATTGTGATTTTTCTCCTGGACTTGACTATACTGATGATAGAAATATGAACTGATTCCAACATCAGGATGCCTGTTTTTCAGATAAAATTTCTAAAACCAAAACTACTGTTGATAAAAAGTAAGACAGCAATTACTTTCCTAAAGTTGAAGAGGGATTTGAAGTAATAGCCATTCATCTGATACAAAGATAAATAATCTCTGACTCAGAAAACTGCTGAAGAATTACATTTTGTTTACAACTTGACTTGACAAGGTATGTCATGGAAATACATGATATGTACTTTTTTTCTTTTTTTTTGCAGTGTGATTTAAGAAGATATACCAGTCAACCTAAAGTGCAAAATGAACTTAACAATGTTCATTAAGGTAATAGACATTGGTATTTTATTTGTGACTAAATCACTCAGAGACTAATATAAATACATGCATTTTTTTTTCACTTGTCTTGACACAAATTTAATATATATTTATAAATGTTTAGAGTCATTGAATCTAGTTCTAACAAAATATTTGGACCCAGGGATAGGGAATGAACTCCTTATCCAACATTACTAATTGGATTCATTTTGCAAATTTAGGCAAATTGGATTTTCATTGCTGGATGGAAACCAACATTCTAAGTAATAATTTTTTTCATAGTCCTTTTCTTCTCCATAGGCTGTGACCCTCATATGTTTAGTTAGACCAATCTATCCCTGCATTTATAGAAAACGTGTTTCTTTCATAATTTGCTAGGGAAATTATTTTTAGGATTAACATTAGGAACCAATTAATGTATTAATTAAAAAAACCCCCATCTGTGGATTACCTTACCCATTGTTAACTTGTGCTCATCCTTCAACTCATTCTTTTGCCACAGATCCTTCTCTATTTCTGGGGTCTCTCTCAGGACTCACAATTTTTGCTTAGTGTATTCCCTAAAAGAATTTTGCTCATCCACTTCTGATGTAAACAAACATTCCAAGCTCAGAGGGCACATTATCGAGTGTGATGGAAGATGTCTAATAATGTTTGTGAACCAAAATTTAGGGTGGACTTTACACATCTTGAACAAGATTTGTGTTGAGTGCCAGTATTTGAAGCTATGTTCACAAACCATCTCTTCAGTGACAATAGGAAACATCCCTCCACTATGAACTGCAGAGCTCTCCAGATATTAAACTTAGTTCTGTGCATATGCGTGACCCACAAGAGCTGCAAACATTACTGGATGTGCCTGATAGTCTAAAAATTTGTCTACAATTATATCTACATTTTACCCAGTAATCATTTTGAAGTGTTTTACATAAAAAGGTTTCTGAAACAGAAACCAACCTTTATATCAAATAGATGAATCTTGTTTATTAACCTCCTGTACCAATGACCCTTGTACTGGCGGATTTGTGCAAATTCAAGAGGAACAAGCAGCTGGTGTTCCACCTATGTTATTCTGTAAATCAGTAGTCCTACTGCCTTCCTGGGAAGTGGAAGCTATAATGCTGAGTCTTTCCAGTTGAAGAGGACTCTGAAAGACTGCAATCTAAATCCCTTGGGGACTACCCAGGTATAGAGGAGCTATCACTGTCTCCACAATTTTAGAAGTAAAGTAATTACAGCTGCATTTTGTCAAGGGCCTGATGTTGGTGCTTGCTTAATTCTACTCAAATCATGTTTGGCAGAGAGGAATTGTTATTCAAGTTTCTGGATCCTAATGAAGTTTTTGTTGGAACAGAACACTATTCCAGCAGTTTTCCCTGTTTCAAAACCAGGGATCTAGGATCCCAAAAATTCAGTGTTTGAGTGGTAGTGGGCCTTATCTACGTAAAAAGCTTAAGCTTTATGGAACCTCTTTGGCAGACTATTTTGGACATTAAAATCTTCTAAAATAATGCTTTTGGTCTGATCTTATACTTTAAACAGGGATTTTCATCGTTGATTGGCAAGGAATCATTTTACTAATTGATTTTCAGGATTACAGATTTTAAATAAGAGTCTATCAATGAGCTCTATAAAGCATATTCATGGTTGTGGCACAGCTGAGGCTTACATAATAATCAAAGGTTCTCAGCAATTTGAAGACTGAGATAATAAAGTTCAAGTGTTATTAACATGTAGCTGATATTTAGATGTTACATAAAAATCAAACTGAGTCAACTCTTCTTTTTTCACTGTGTTGGTAGCTGTGAGAATTTGCAATTGTCTTCTGAGGAGGCGGACTTTAAGGTGAGTCCAAGTAACCCTCATCATAATGCAAAGCTAATTGAGATTCAGTCTCAGTAATTCCTAACTGTAAACAAATCTAGAGCATCAATAAACTCAAGGTAAGGCAATGGAATGACCAAATGCAGCTAAAGATAAAAAAAGATGAGTTTAGAGCTAGGGAGAGATATCCTCCTGCAAAAGAAACAATGGGAACCCAAAATGCTTCTTGATTCTCACTGTGAAGTTCTTTGTTTCAAAACATAAAACTTAACACTTTGATTTAAATAAAATATCTATAATTCATAATTCAAATTATAATGTCACTAAGCTGATAGGCTATTTATAAACTTATTATTAACATAAAACCTGATGTTTTGTTCTCATTTGTGATCTGTATTTACAGATTTTGAGTTTCAAAATTTATTGCAATCTATTAGAAGTTTTCCAGTGACATTTTAATCTGCTTCAAGACAGACCATAAAAGTTTAATTTTACCTAGCTGCCACAATCTGTCTGAAATTTCTCCCTTAGATAGCTTTTCTATGTAGGAACAATCAGGAAGATTAATTCAAGTTAACTTTAAAAATGGATTAATTAGGCCATATAAAAGTGTTGTGTGGGTGCTGATTCAAAATTAAATCAGCCTTGGTAAAAAATTCATCAATTCAATGTCACAATAGGTTACTCTGAATTAATTCAAGGTCACCTTAGTTCTTAATAAGTGACCACTTCAGCATTTAGAACTGTTTTTCCATGCTCTTTAAACATATACATCTTCTAATTGGATAGTATTCCTCTGTGTCTTCATTTAGACAGACCTGATGAGATTCAGTCTCCAAATATTTCTATAAAATTAGTTTCAGAATAGCAGAATGACTAACACCAACTTGTTGGAAAGCCTGCATATACAGGCTTGGTCCTCACAATTCTACTGAACATGAAATGCTGACACATTCCTGTATATCCACAGAACTGAGGCTGTTCCAGATGAACACTTACAAAAAGCGAGCTCATCCTGTTCTCATGTTAAGTGCTTATACTGGGGTGTAACGAGCACCCTGGAAAATCTTACTCAAAGAGAATGTCCTGCACAGACCCAGGTCTTGTAAATGAATGAGAATAGATCTTATACAAAAAAAATCTAAAACTTTTCAGAGTGTTGGTTCCTTCTAATTATTTTCTAGCCAGTGGCAGAATTTCTTATGTCCAGAAAACACATTAATATTAGTGATTAATTGCTGAATTCTGGTGAGGAGAAAAAAGAAAGATGGATCTCTCATACAAATTACATCAAGGATGCTTTTACTGTTTTCACTATTATTTTCAGAGACACAGCTGTTACAGTTAATGGTTCCTTCCTTAATCTCTCTGTCTATTCTGAAAAAGGACATCACGTCTTTTTTCAGCATTTCCATTCTGCGTCTTTGATCTACTTGCATTCAAATAGTCAACTTTAGGAGTATTAGTCTATGCAGTTGAATTTCTGGGAGCAACTGCTGACAGAATATAAGAACCATCAAACATCTGAGACACAGACACTTCCTGGGTGGCAAGGAGACTAGAGAGTATAGTATAAGCAGTTCATCACCTGTCTATAGATCAGAGCTACTTGTACTGCAGAGATGAAGATCTTGCCTTCTCTTTTGAGCATCGTGCATTATTTTTCAAGTAATTCCAAACTTGTATTTTATATAACTGTACCAATGTTTGTGTTAAATGAAATTGACAAAACCTGCTACCTCAGAATAATGAAAAGGATAATATTTTATTACAAAGTCTTCCAGTTCTCAATAACCAAGTAAAAAATACAGTGGTCTCATTCTCTTTCAAAATAATTATTCATGGGAAAAATCTTACACATTGCATTGCTGACAAGTTTATGTTCCCTTATCATTGCGGAAACATCCTTGATGATCTCTCAAATGGCTGTCATATCAAATCTCACATCAAATAAAACTTTCTGCTTTTGTAGATTTGGAAATCATTTTTGCTTTAGAAAATTTATTACAAGACAGAAAGTGCAAAGCAATAAAACAACCTCACAGTAATAAACCAGTCACCACATGCTTATACAGACATGTGATGAGTTTGCCTACTGCAGTTGCTGAGGTTTTCATGGGGTGATTATTATGTGCTATTGAATATATTTTGATAGTATGATGAAATGCTTGTCCTTTATGCTAGAAAGTATTTGAGAATCTGTATTGTGCTTGAGAATCTTTTTCACTGCAGAAGCAGAGAAGACAAAAAATCTAGTTGAATATTTTTCTTCCCACAAAAGCAATTGCATAATATGTTATTATAAACAGTGTTCCAACTCTGCTTAATGACAATTTTAGTTTTTGCAGAGGTACAACTTCTTTGTTTAAACAGTAAGTATAACAGTTCTCACGTCACAGAAACTTGCAAACTTCTAATAATATATAAGGGTAGATACCTCATAGAGGTAGATGCATTATGTAAGTCTATTTATGACACATCTGTTTACATGGAAGTTAGCATGACTGGTTTCTCGACCTTGAGAATAATCCACACTTTTCTCCAATTAAAAAACCTCAAACATATGGATTAGTATCAATTTCATTATTTCTCATTGTCATGCTCTTGCAACACAGCCTTACTTTATTTCTATCACAGTAGCACATCTGTGGGCTCAGATAACAGCACGGTAAAAACACTGACCTGTTCAGCTAACTGTATTATAAATGCAACATATGATGGTTCCAGAAGTTTTCAGCCAAGAGGACATTTGGAAGAAAATTACAATAAATATAATCAACTTTTGATCCATTTAGATTTTCATACTCTGATATTAGCTTTGAAACAAAGTAGGACTTATATAAGTGTACAGCTGTTCATATAAAGGGTATGTATGGCAGATAATCCTCACTAGAGAATTGAATTTGTATGCTACTTAAATTTCACCCCAAGAGGCAGAAACCTGCTTCTGTGTGCTTGCAAAAACATTTGTTATAAGATGCAAAATAAAAATGGAGTTGCAAAAATTCCCATTTCTTTGCTCTGGGTAAGTTTCCATCTTGGTACAGTGCCAATTTTGACATTTAGAAGAGGAAAAAAATTCTAGGTAATTGCAGATCTCCATTCTAAAATTGAAGCTATATACAGCTTTTTTAATTGGTTATTCTTTTTTTATCTGATTGCTGTTTAATATAAGGGAAAGGTTGAAGGGTTCGGAGCAAATCTAAGAACATGTGAATCTCCTCTATTCAGCTTTTGAAGACTGAAAGAAGATTTACTATTTAAAGTTTTAGATTAGCTCAGAATGTGTAAATCCTTTTCTATTTCCATTTATCACAGAAAAAGTATTAGTATTCAATGAACTGGGGAAAAAGCACTGGCTTCATTTGCAAACAGAACAGGAAAAAGTTATCAAGTTTCAATTTAAGTATATATGACCCAGAATTTGGTCTCAACTTTTAAATTCTCTATTTGAGCAAATAATAAAAGCCAACATTCATGAAGAGAAGTAACTTTGATATTCTTCTGGAAACCTTTCATCCACTGTCTTAGAGCTAACTTATTCTTTTCAGCGGACAAAGAATAGTTTAAAAATACCAGTTATGAACAACTGATTGCACAGAGCTGCTTATGATCTGAGAAACATCCAGTTAAGAATAATTGCATAATGATAACGAACAATTAAATTAAACAGTCATAACAATTACTATAAATGAAAGCCACAGAAACAGTTTTTGAGTGATGTAAACTTTGCAGGAGTGTGGTGTGCAGGAGAAAGTCCACTGACAGACAATTTTGAGTACATTCTTGTTTTATGTTGAATTTGGAATTTTGATCCATAAGATAATTCTTTTCTCTCCTGGCAAAATCTTTGGTTTAACTTACTGGTTATATATTATGATTAGCACTACTTGATCTATAAAAAATTCTATATTAATAAAATAGCAATAAATTTTTGCTAGCATAGATTCTACCTTCTCTATCTCTCAGTTAACAACATAATCAAGAGAAATTAAAGTCTATATCTGACTCCAAATCTCTT
>NW_020956836.1:58818-60630 GCF_003031625.1 Empidonax traillii
CAAAATCTTTGGTTTAACTTACTGGTTATATATTATGATTAGCACTACTTGATCTATAAAAAATTCTATATTAATAAAATAGCAATAAATTTTTGCTAGCATAGATTCTACCTTCTCTATCTCTCAGTTAACAACATAATCAAGAGAAATTAAAGTCTATATCTGACTCCAAATCTCTTGATTCCTGATTAAAGGAAAAAAGATGCAAAAAAGCCAAGCTATTCTTTTGTGTAAATGTAGTTTCCTTTGCAAAACAAAGTCTGATCAACCATGTGTGCAAATATTTTCATATAATATACATGATCGCAAATTTATGCTTGATTTTAATATTTAATTTGTATTTTCTCTTACTTGATGTCAGATTGTTCTATACTTGTTTTATACTTACCTATCTTTTGTATTATTCTGTGAATTAAAGTTTACACATGTGCATAAATGGATATTTAAAATCCATAGATACATATAACGACACATATATTACACATTTTATATCATGTATATTGGATTTTAAATCATTCAACTTATAATAAAAAGGTGAAAAAATCATGTACAACAAAATAGTCTGGATGATCAGAAGTGAAATTCTTTCCTCAGTAGTTTAAGACTACTAAGTTCCATTAGGAGGAACCATAGAATCATAGAGTCATAGAATAGATTGGGTTGGAAAAGACCTCCAAGATCATCAAGTCCAACCCCTGATCCAACTCCAATTACTATAGCATGGCACTAAAGGTCACATCCAATCTCTTTTTAAAAACCTCCAGGGATGCTGAATCCACCACCTCTCTGGGTAGGCTGTTCCAATGCCTGATTACTCTCTCTCTAAAGAATTTCTTCCTAACATCTAACCTAAACCTCCCCTGGCAGAGCTTGAGCCCATGTCCCCTTGTCCTATTGTTGGTTGCCTGGGAGAAGAGACCAACCCCCACCTGGCTATAACCTCCCTTCAGGTAGCTGAAGAGAGTGATGAGGTCACCTCTAAACCTTCTCTTCTCCAGACTAAACAACCCTCCTCAGCCTCTCCTCATAGGACTTGTGCTCAAGTCCCTTCACCAGCCTCGTTGCTCTTCTCTGGACCCGCTCCAGCACCTCAATGTCCTTCCTGAACTGAGGGGCCCAGAGCTGAACACAATACTCCAGGTGTGGCCTCACCAATGCAGAGTACAGGGGAAGGATCACTTCCCTGCTCCTGCTGGCCACACTGTTCCTGATGCAGGCCAGGATGCCATTGGCCTTCTTGGCCACCTGGGCACACTGCTGGCTCATGTTCAGCCTCCTGTCGATCAGCACCCCCGGGTCCCTTTCTGCCTGGCTGCTCTCCAGCCACTCTGTGCCCAGCCTGTAGCGCTGCAGGGGGTTGTTGTGGCCAAAGTGCAGGACCCGGCACTTGGCCTTGTTGAACTTCAACATATTTATATTTAGTTATATATTTAGTTCATATTTTCTGTGTAAGGTAGTTAGACCTCAGATAAGATTAAAGATTTTAATCCTTGTTTGTCATGAAATAGTGGAGTTCCACTGAAGTCACAGGGATTCATTTATACTAGTCAATAACGTGGAATATATTTATATTTTTGCTGTGAACTAGTAAAAATGTGAAAACACAATTGATGGAGATTTTCCTCTGAGACGCCCTACCTTTATTCAGCTTTTTTGCCAGAGGGGGACTGCGACAGAGCATGATGGAAGACTATATTTATTAACGTGAAAGAAAAGAAATTGAATACGTTTCTCCCTATGTAGTTATGTTACAGAAGAGATTTTCTATGAGGACAATACACTTGTTTTAAACACTGCGTGCCAAATTAATTA
>NW_020956836.1:60820-72661 GCF_003031625.1 Empidonax traillii
CCTACCTTTATTCAGCTTTTTTGCCAGAGGGGGACTGCGACAGAGCATGATGGAAGACTATATTTATTAACGTGAAAGAAAAGAAATTGAATACGTTTCTCCCTATGTAGTTATGTTACAGAAGAGATTTTCTATGAGGACAATACACTTGTTTTAAACACTGCGTGCCAAATTAATTACAGACCACTTGCTTAATAAAGTAATCAGCTGAATATATTTTTAAAAGTTTAGGAAGGTGGTAAAGCGACACGGTTTCAGCAATTTATTCCTCACAGGAACAATATTTATTGATTTGATTTGCCTGGCTTGCCTCACATTTTGTACCTTAGACCTGAATTCGAAAAGAGAAAAGATTGCAAATGTGATCTCCCTTACAGAAAACAAACAAACAAACAAACAAAAAACTAACAAACCGAACAAAAATAAACAATAAACCACAGCCTTCCTGAAAGGAAGTTCCTTTATAATAAAGGAAAATCATGTACCTGATGTCAGATTTTGATGTCGTGGAGCTTCTTTTGCTGGCGGGGTACCTAAAGGACAAAATGTTGATAATAAATTAATCTCCATTTTCAGGTCAAAATACTGAAATTAATTTCAGTCAGAAGTATGTTGGTTTCTTGGAATCAAATCTCAGATAGGAATTTCTATAAACCAGATTTCTTTTAAGCGTGACTCTCCTAATAAATTATTTAAACATAGAAATTTTATGTCCAGTGAAACCATGAAAGCAAGCTGCTTCTAGATATTAGTTTAGGGGACTTGCACCAGTACAACTAACTGTTATCCTTTGAGGGTCAGGACTTCAATTTTATATGTAAGTCACTGTATTTAACCAATGTAGGGAAGATATTTATGTCTTCAATCACTTCCTTAATAAAATAGTGTAATTTATTACTATTAATTATCTTTAGTGGTATAGCAGAAACCATTTCTCCATTTGTATATTACTGTGGGGAAAAAAAAACAAGCTAGTGCTGTGTCTAACAGGGTAGCCAGAATATAGGTGATCATGAAGTCTGTCTAATGTATAAAAAAATGTTTCTTATCAGTGTAGTTATTCTACAGTATGAAGCTGGTATCACACAGGCTATGGAGACGAACTTTGCACTACCTCAGTAGGGAGCATAACATCAGACACAGTGGGGGCTGCTAATCCTGCGGCTGCAGTGCTGGAGAACCCTGCAGAGAGGATAATTCTGTGCCAGCCAGGGAGGGTCACGGGCAGGGCACCGCTGCAGCCAGATTGGATGTGCTGATGTAATCCTTGATACTCCTATGCAAAGGAGCCACCAGGCATTCAATTACCGGAGATTTATGTACAATATTATCATTTTGGTTTACTTGGACATATGTAGAAAGACTAACAAAGCTCCTTTTTCCAACCCCATAAAAACCCCCAAAACCTAATGTTTGCATTTTTATCGCTGTTTACAAAGATACTTATGCCTTTATTACCTTTGGTTTTTTCATTTTTCATCTGTTTCTTCTCAGTTGGTTTTTCTAGCAAGGAAAAAGTAGCACAGTTTAAGTTTGGTAAGCTGACTGCTGAATAGATTATTACCTAGAATTGTCTAGTAATATTCTTTGAAAATTAATGCAGATATTTTAGGGGTTGTTTCAAACAACAATACATGCAAATTTGCAATCTCGTGTTATTTTTATTGTTATTTTCTACATATATATGCACACACAGAGTAAATTCCTACCTTCTTTTTCCTTAGTCGTCTTTGGTTTTGGTTTTTTTGCAACTAGAGAGATTTGCAAGGAAATAAAATTACGTGACAGGCATCAGAAATACAGGGCTCTTACAATAAATATATTGCACAAAGATTCTCTCCCTTGTAATTTCCCTGGAAGAATTACAGTGGTAAATGTGTCTCATGGCACGTATACAATGTCTCTAATACTATAACAGTGGCTGCTACCCTTAGTGGCAACAGCAGTTCTGGGCTTTACGTAGAGCTGTTGGAAATTGTTTGAATATTGCTGGTTGCAGAGTAGTTTAGAAAATCCTGATAAAGACTTAAGGCACTTGAATTCTGTAATTCCCTAACTACTGCCAGGTTTCCCTAATTATCTGTTGCCAAAATGCACTGGGGAAGGATCCCTCTACCTATTGCTTGTTTCTTACTCCCTTTCCCAGAGCAATCTCAATCATCTGAAAAAATTAAACAAACAGAACACCCCAGGATATGGAGCTAGATGGACCTTTAAAACTGCCAAATGTGACCATTCAGAAGTCCTACAGCAACAGACTGTAATTTATTTTATTTAAGGATTTTTTTCCCCAACTGTCCATTCACTTAGAGCATGCGCTTTTTTTTCTTTTCAGCATCCTTCTCCCCAGCCTGCAAACACATTTGGTCTTTGATTCCATTCAAAAGGGCAGACTGAAATTAAATAAAGTGTATTGCTTCAGGCATCTGAGTCCATTTCAGTATTCCCTCTTGACTACAGCAGAAAAGTAGCAGGCTGCCTTCAAATTGTTTGTTCATTTGCACTTTGCATCATCCAACCAGTTGTGATAATGCTTTCTTCCATGTCTTCTGGTGCATATGTTATCTGATTAACACTAGCTTGCTCAGTGAGGATCACCTGTGTCTAGCTCACCAAGATGTGCTGCAGAAGATAAACAGTGAAAATCACGTGATCAGCCAATCAAATCAGTCCATGGCAGAGAACTGCGTAGCAGCAATGCTGTCAGTTCACCCATGCTGCTTTACATTATCATTGTTTGTTGTTGATGAGCAGTATGCATTAATCAACACTGGTTTGGTCATTAATTCTTTCTATAAGGCATAGCAGAGAAATGTAATATTTACCTGCTGTTGGGATTTCAGCTGTTGGCTCTTCGGGAAAATGATCAGTGATGAAGAGGAAGATGTCAGGGAAGGAAAAGAATAAGAGGTTGAGTACCATGTTTTTTTCGGGGCAAGCAATAATTTATATAGATGTTCTCTTTCATCTGCAACTTTTCTCAGAATAATTATTTACAAAGAAATGTGCCTTAACAATGGGTGTGTAAGTAGTTTCACACTGAAAGTTACCAGTCTTAATCTTTGAAGTACTACAATCAAACTTGCAATGGTTACTGCAAATGCAAACACTGTGCCAATCAAAGCCTTCCAGCAAACAAATATTTAAATAGACTTATTTCTAAATGTGCCTTCAAGGTTACAGATGGCTATGCTATTTTCAAAAAAATTTATTCAGTTTAAATGTTACCTTTCTTATCATCCACACATTCCAAGGAAAAACTGTCACTGACCTTGAATAGCTGGCATTCACCCCTGTGTGTTTCTCCCACTTTAGTAGTTTACCTTGCCTTTTAAGAGTAAAATCTCTCGGGAGCTGGAAAGATTTTGACTACATCTTTCTGCAGCACCTAGCACAAGAGAAGCATATATTCTTGTGCTATTTTAATACCCATAATAATGAATGGAAATTTGTCGATTCAATGGAATAGAAATTCTCTTGTGTAAACCATCATGGCTCTTTTTAAATCAAAGCAATGAATTAAATCTAGATTTTGAATCCAAGAATTTTTTACCCATCACTACTTCATTAGTCCCAGTTTTATTTTAAAATACCATTTAAGAAGAATAACCTCACTATCTAAGCAAAGCCTTTGTTCCCTGAACCTGGAGCTGGACAAAGAGAATAAGCTCACAAAACATTTTACTGTATCTTTTGATTGAATTATCTCTGTATTTTCCTCCTGTTGAGTTTTGGCTTCAGTGAACATGAGGCTCTACACCCTACACCAAGGTGAAAGTGTCTCAGTCAATGCTTTTTCAAGAGGAAGACTGAGCAATTAAACATAATTTTCACTAACATATCCCAGGAATCTTTCATTCAAGTCTTAGTTCGTGAGGAGACCCATAAATGTTAGTGCTCAATCCTTAGGCACCACGGGCATTCAGTAAAGGCCAGTTTTGCTGCTATTAAATGCTAACATTCTAAAATCCTTTTAATGTTTACTTTTTTGCTTATGATCATGCTCGTAGCTGCTGAAAGCTGATATGGTACTGCATTGTGAAAACTGATATAGTACTGCACTGTGACCCATGGAAGAAAAAAATAAGATTTGTCTGAGGTACTAAATCTGGGAAGAGGTTTCATGCTCTGACTCCTTAATTGAGGGATTATCTTTCTGAGGGATCTGGATGGGCCCAGTTATCTGCATGTATCCTAATTTAGGATTAATGACTGATTCCCTTAGACAGTGAGGTCCTGGAACACTTTTAACCTCAAGGGTAGTCAGTTTGACTTCTCAGTGCATCAACAAAGTTCCACTTGCTCTGGGGACCTTGAGAAACATACTACCCCTATCATGGGACTTTCATTATAGAACTAAACGGGAATATAGTTTGGCCAATTCTTATTTTTTCTCTTAAAATATCCAGCCTGCATGTTCATCTCCTTGATTTCAAACTGCAGTTTGGTATTCTTGCATGTGTAAGATTTGCCTTCAGCTTTGTCTTCTGTTCAAGGTAATGTCTCACAATTTGTGAGTCTTTAGTCAATATGTAGGGAGTAAACTCTGTTTCGTTACGCTTTAGGTTTGATATAGGATCAATGGCCGTCAAAACCTCTTGTACATGAGAAAAACAGAAATAATGAAAAATAAGATAGTTTGTCAATTGCTTTTAAAATTTAGTGAGTGGCTGGTGTTTAGCTGCCTGCCTGGTTAGACCATGACAGGAGGCTACTGCTATAAAAATTGTATGTATTGTTAATTTGGGCACTCAGCCTTGTCTTTCTGTCTATATGTGTCATTCACCTAATGATCCAATCTCTCTACTATTTTAAATCCCGTTTGCTTTACAGTAAGACTGCACAGGATACAGTGTGGGAATAAATTCAGCCCAGGATAAATGTATGAATTTAGTACATAAATGTATGAAATGTATGAATCTAGTACATTCCTACTAGACCTGAACTGCAAAATCAGTGAGTATTTTATGTCCAATACTATATTTCATAGTGAATTACGTGATAGCTATGTTCATGTTATGGCAAGTATACAGTACACCTGGCTAAGAAATAGGTGAAGCAAAACTATATAGAGCCCTAGAAATAAAAAGGGCAGTGATCCAAATAAGTGTACTTCTGTAAGTGGAGAAAATAATTTTAAAAGAGATAGCTCTGGGGTTTAAAATCCTAAACTAGATCTATTCAAGGATGGTTAAGTCAAAATAGGCAATGTATAGAGAATCACTTTTGTGTATGACTACAGGTCTACTTGTTACTGGTTTTAATTCTTTTTCTTTTTCTAAAGGCACTGTTAACCTTTATAATCATTTCAAGCAGCTAGATATAAGCTCAAGAATGTGGTTTAAACAGCCCTCTGCAAAGGTCAAGGAAAAATATCTCGGCTATTCCTTATATTCACAATATGCCAGGGTAATGTAGTATCTCTCTTGATAAAAAAGCATTGTAGACAGTGATTTTGGGTTAAAGAGACCCTCAGTGAAGAAAGCGTGAGGAATTAGTCACTTAAATCTCTGATGGTTCTCTCACAGTAGTGAGTGCCATCACTGGGTCTCTCAGATAAAACAATGCAGAAGACATTAAATGTCAGTGAACAGATCCAGTGAAAACAAGACTGAACAAACCTGAATAGTGGAATCAAAAAGAGGAATTTTTCTTAAAATACTGCCAAAACTGGAAATGAACCCATGAATAGCTTCAGAGGAAGTAATAATTTTGCAATGATAACGCAAAAACTGCAATGCAGTATTACAGGAAATCCTTCAGTGTTGGTATGGTACATTTCAGATGTTTTGTATTCACACTTTCTCTTTGGAGATGGGGTTCAAAATAGTACTGTGTCTTCCTACAGGTGTTTAAGAGCAGGTATTTATCTTCTCTAACTTTAGGCAGCTAATATAGGTGACTGATTTAGGAAGTTTAATGGAATCAGTTTTCCTTGCCCTGTTGTCAGCTTCTGACCCCGACCAGGAAGAGATCAGTGCCTCATAAGGCTTGGTCTTGGGTTCGGATACACTTCACAGATTACTTTGCAGAATAACACTTGGTTTGGTCTTGATGTGCCGGGCACAGTACAAAAAAAGAAAAGATAGATCCTGTGCTAAAAAAGCTACAACTAATCCATCTGTGAAGGTCCATACCTCAATATTTTCACAATTCAAAGCATGCAGTGTAAGCACTGTCCTTCTGATTCTTGTCTGACCATGATTTGCAGTATGTAATGTGTAATGACTTGCCACAGTAAGAACAGATCCCAGTTTTTATCCATACAAAAGTCTTAGTGACTTTAAAAACAACATTATGCAATGACTTCACTGGAAGTATTTGTAATATGAGAACTTCCCCTTGAATCCTCCTTAAAACTCATCTAAATTTGAAATATTCCTTTCTCTTCTTTAATTTAATTTAGGATTTTTATTAAAGTAGGAAAACAATATTGTATTGAAACAAGTCCAACAACGTGCTTAGTGAATTAATGGTATAAGTAATTTCAAAATGGTAAAAGAAGTAAGGAAAAGGCTGTCTAATTCAGTTATGCTACATGCCATTTTCAATAAACAATATATTTGCATAAAGATAAATCATGCATTTAAATTCATCTAAAATCACCAGAACATCAATTTTGCTACCAATGTAATTTATTTTATAAGAACTAAAAAGTGCAAAAGTAGTTTGAATGTTGTAGCTTCCAAATATTACAGTATAAATGTACTTAGTTTTGTCGTGTTAAGCTGCTAGTAAGCAGGCACAGTACAAGAGTATCTGTAGTATAAGCAAGAAACATTACCTAACATGACAAAATTACAAAAATGCAAACTGAGACAACATGCATCTGAAAAGAAGGTTTATACTCTGTAAGAAACAAGATATGTCACATACTTGCAGTGGTTTTCGGTTTGACTGGGAAGTAAAAAGAGGAAAGAAAAGTGGTCAGACCAGTCAGGTTCAGCATAGTATTGTTATAGCAGAGAATGGCTTTATTTGTTCTATATGACTCCTGCGTATCAAAACAATTTTTAATAATATCACAGTAATTAATAACAATCTAATAATGAATAATAGTAATAAGGATGTTCTCATCTAGAGATGATAATTGTTTTGCTAAAGATGAATAATAATGAAAATAAGAATTTTAATTCTTCACTTATTTCCTTCCATGGAGAAACATGGAGCAGACATTTCTTAAACCCACTATGACTGCTACACAGAGAAACTGAACAATGCTCTTCCTAACCCACCAGCAATTTCGCTCTGTCTTGTACAAGTGAGGCTGTGCATGAGCTATGTTATGCAGAGACATTTACCACAGATGATGGATAGTGCCAGATCATGATCTGAATAAACTATCTGCTATGGATAAAAATTAAACTGTTCCTCATCCTGGCAAGTTAACTCATACAGGAAGACTGTGAAGTCCAAATAAATGGCAGATACCCACAAATAATTAGCAAAATGAAGCCATTTAAAGTAAGCAATTTCAGAAAATGGTTCAAATTGCTTGCTGGCATATGCCTTTGTCATCAACAGAATTACAAAAGCAGAAATTTGACCTTTGATATATACATATGTCTATATCTTAAAATGACAGCCCACATTGTAAATGAGCACTGTGCTATCTTAGTTACGGTATGGCATGTCAAGGCCTTTCTATACAGCAAAATAGGTCACAGAGCCATGACTTTGACATTTGTCATATACAGTTGTATTTCTCTATTTCTTTAAATAGCATTTTCAAAAGTAATGAATACATAAAATGTCCTTACCTGGTTTTGTTCGTGGAACATCTTTTTGTTGTCTGACTGCTTCATGCTCTAGATGAAAGAAACAGCATAATAAAATCACTATTATGTTTCTAAGTTACATTTTGTATGGATGTTTTGGTGGGTTTTTTTCTGATTGGTTGGGGTTTTTGTGTTGTTTCTGATTTTTTTTTGTTTTAACTAAGAAGGATTGCATGTATATTTTTCAGGATTAAGCATTCATTTTCTCTCGTTTCATGCTGTTATTTTGAAAAAAACACAAACACATGGGTGGTTATTTACAAATTATCCACTCAAGGATCTGTCACAAAATAACAAAATTCATTAGTAGTGTACATAGCTCAACACATGTAACTATAATTCCACTAAGAGTTATGCATGTATCTTAAGGAAGAAGTCAGTTAACAGGGTCTCCTCTCAATTTTGAAATGTAATTTGTATCTACTTTCCATTTTTATTATTTCAAAGAAGAGCATAGAGCAAACTCAGCAGCTATTTTCTCAGCCTTTATGCTGTTGATTCAGATATGCTTGAGCTGAATTCCCAAATTCCTGAACATGTGCTATCCAGATGAATAAATTATATTTAGCTGTGATAAATGCGTCTCATCTTCACCCCTTCCCCCTCTTCTATTTCATAATTATTACTGGAAAAAATTATAATTAATATTACTTTGAGAAAACCCCACCCCATAGATCTCATAGCATAGTAGCAGCTCTGCAATGCAAACTGGGGTCACAATGCATCTCAGGGCTGAGGAATCAATGGACAGCTTTGCTGGCCTTGTTTCCAGGTGATGTTTTCCACACCTAGAGGACTGTGCATCAGTTTCCTTTTGAGCAATGAGGACGCTAAAGTGGGCTGCAAAGTGGAAAGTGTTGAAAATGTGAATGGCCTCTGAAAAAGATCCATATGCCTTTCTGCTACTTGGATGAATAATTGAACTCCTAGTAACTGTGATTTCAGGTGAAGATACTTGTCAAGAAATACCAAGAGGAACACATGATAGGGAATTTCAAATGGGAAACAGTTTTATGAGATGTGAATGAAAACCAGTGTCAGCGTAGAGTGATGTATTTCCCATATCTGGACTTTTTTTGATTATGAAATTGTTTAAGGAAGTAATTTTTTTTTTTTTTTGAAGTTTACTTTGGATTCTAAAGGTATGAAAGACATAATAAAACAACAAGCAGGCTGTGTGATAAGTTAAGATATGGACTCTTTCTTGAGCACTTTTTGACTGAGAAGAATTCAGGATGCAACTATATTAAAATAGTTTATCTTTTTTTTTTTTTTTAAATGAGCAGGTGCACTAATTCAATGAAAATATTTGTTAACAGCAATTTTTTAGAAACTTGTAAATCCTGTATTAATTTTTATTCTTGAGAATTGTGATTAGAACAAGTTGACTCCTGTACTGAAGCAATTGATTATGTCAAATTGACTTTTAAATAGCAATGACAAGACAATATTTTAAATGAAAAAAAAGGAAGGCATGGTGATAAAGGCATTATAATTTTAGCAAAACTAGAAATTGCCAAGGGAGGGTTTCTTTATGTAAAAGAAAACAAACAAACAAACAAAAACCCACATATCCAGCTATTTTACAGGAATTTTTCTGATCAAGGTAGGAATCACATGCTTGCTGGCTTTGCCTGGACTACAGAAGACAAAAAAAGTTGAACTGTAGTATTTAGATACAAAGAGAAAATACTCTTTTCTTTTGCCTTTCTTTTTAAACATTCAAATATTTTATAGTAGTGAGTTCTTACTTGTTCTTAGCTTCCCCTACTTGTGTAAAGATGCACAGCATTAAACTGATAAAGTTAAGGTAGGGCAACATGTTTAGATCTTTGCAGCTCCCACTAGTTATCACCTCCTGCTGATAATGCATTATCCTGTCATTTAGCACTGTAGCATATTTATGCATTCCAGGATTATTTCTCCCTGTGTCATGGCATAAATCAGAAGTAGCTTCAGATTAGTCAACAGATGACTGGAAATTTTAATTAAGATTCATCAGATTTGCAAGATCAAGAGCACATCAAGTCTACATAGTCAGAGGAGTACTAACCATCTCCAGGGGTTAACTCATGTAATTATAAAATATTTATTAAAGAAAGAAGGGATGACTTTCCTACTGTTTGAAGTTGCCTGTTTCAAGCTCAACAGGTATTGATCTGAAAACTGACAATTATTTCTGTACTAACTTATGTTAAGTTGGTCAAACTGAAATGTTGTAATTTCAGTTTGGTTCCAACAAATAGGAAAAAGACACAGTAATCACATGACTTGAACACATCTTCCAAAAAATAAAGTCATGATATTTCTCTCAGTTTTGTTTCCAAACACTTGAACTTTTTAATTTTTGGTCACAAGCTAAGAGAGAAAGTTAGCTGACCATAAAAACAAAATTGGGAATTAAGATATGAAAATCCTGTAAATTCAAAAATGTAATTTCTTCCTTCTTGAAACTTGTTTACCTATCAGTAATTGCTAACTTATTAACTATTCAGGTTAGAAATATATTGAAGTATTTGTCAGTAATTAAAAGAAAACATTAAAAACACTTGAAAAAGTATTAAAAGAAACATAATTTATATGGCTTTGAAAAATCTACAGCAGTTTATAATCAGATATAAACTATCAAACCAGTATTTTTATTGGATAATCAGAGTACTCTAAAACATAATTTCATAGTAAAAGGATAGACTATCATTATAGGTTTTATAGGTAGCACTATAAGCCCACAAATTTTACGGATGTACAGCATTAGAGATAGAACCATAATACTCTGTACAATATCTGTTCTGCTACTGCAAAGAAGAAAAGACATATACAAAACAAGAACAGAAATCATCACCATATCAAATGAAAATCCATTGTTGACGTCATTGTCCAAGATTTGACAATCTTTCATTTTATGTTTGGATCAAGGCTACCCCGAGTAGAAATCAAGAGGTTATGAAAAATCCTTCAAAACAGCTTTGTGTCGACTGCTAATGATGATGAGAATACTCTAATTCCTTGGCTGACTCTTCACAGCTGCTATAACAGTCAATATTACTTGATTTTTCTTTTTCTGCCAGCATTACAATACAAAACTTACACAGTCTAAATCGTAGAAAAGCCTCAAAGATTTAGACTTTGCTTCCAAAACCATTTTCCTCCTGAAATAGCCAGTTTAAGGCTGATCCAAGTTCCTAATTCAACTGAAGATTCATCTTCATATTTGAGATCATTTCAGAGATCTGATTTACAGCTGTACCCCATTTCATTAGCCCAGCTCTGGCAAAGAGGCTGGAACAAGCAGCTCAGGGGCTGAAAGTCCTTGACCTGTCTTCATCATTGGAAAGATTATTCCTAAAATGGTATCTGCAACTGCCACTCTGCTAGTTTTGCTCTAAGAAAGTGTTATCAGTTACATATTTCAAAATACTGTAAAAAATTATTGCAATAAAAATATACTGTATTAGATGAGTGCTGAATAGTGTTTAACACTCCCCACACCCCTCTATAAATCAGGAGAGAAGGACTTATTCTTACCTGATTTCACAGTGGGAGTTGTCTTTTGTTGTTTAATTTTCTCCTCTGTATTGTGAAAGTAGCATTAAAATCACAGTGTGTTAGCATAAGTGAATACAACTGGAAAAATATTTCTATAGGTAATATTATGCATATGGTTCACAATGACAAAATAAATGCATGTTTTTAGCATCACTATCCCATTGTAGCACTATAAAATAGCATGAATGCATTATGAGTTCTGACTGCATGGTGAGATCATACTCCATGGAAAAATTAAATTATTGGCCCTAATGACTCAGCTGCCAGAAAACAGCCACATACCTTTTAGTTCTTTCTGGTAGGCACTCAGGTGGAAACTATTCTATTAATGCATCTATTATAGCTTTGAGAACATCACCTTCCTAAGTGTCTAAGTTCAACAATTTGGTATTATACAACACTAAGAACTTCTGCTTAGATGCTGCCTAATGACAAACATGAATGGAGCTATCCACATGCATCTACTCTCCGAAGATGAAGAAGGTATGGAGACTCCCAAGCACATGCTAGCTCACAG
>NW_020956836.1:74199-79055 GCF_003031625.1 Empidonax traillii
TTTTTTTTTTTTTTTTTTTTTTTTTTTTTTTTTTTTTTTTTTTTTTTTTTTTTTTTTTTTTTTTTTTTTTTTTTTTTTTTTTTTTTTTTTTTTTTTTTTTTTTTTTTTTTTTTTTTCTTCTGTTTCTGGAAGAAATCAGTACTGATGGGGTCAAATACAGGCAGGGATATAGCTCCATGGTTACCAATTTTTTCTCCTATTTGGAAATTAAATATAGCCCTGCATTGCTATGCTTTCCAGTTGTCATCTGGTAGGTGGTGATTCCATTTCTCTTGTTTAAAGTTTAGGGCTTTATTCTCCCTTTTATTCAGCTATTGTTATTGTCAGCTTCTTATGAAAGCAGTGAATTAAAAAATCTCATCTCCATATTAGAGATGTCTGTGAAGCTAGAAATGTTTTTAGTATACAACCAGCAGCTTGATACAGCTCACTGAGAGAAAGTGTCTTTTTTCTGCTGTTAGAAAAGGTTTACCATATAACAGTACATTTCACTAGTTTAGATCAGGATATTAAGCTTTTGATGTACCAATACAGAAATAAACCCATCATGCTGACTTTAAACATAGGACCTGTACCATGTATTGGATTAAAGGCCTGCAAAAATCAAAAGGCTTCTTTTTCTTTGGATATTACCCCAACCCTTTTGAACACCAAATAAGGTATTTTTTCTAATTCTGTAGAGAATTTACAGCAATGTTTGCTCTGTAAATCTAAGATAATAAGTCTGTGAGAAAATAAGTAAGGAAATAAGTCTTTGACTGGATGGCACAT
Source organism: Empidonax traillii (assembly GCF_003031625.1). NCBI lineage: Eukaryota > Metazoa > Chordata > Aves > Passeriformes > Tyrannidae > Empidonax > Empidonax traillii. Next base: position 74,971 of record NW_020956836.1, read on the forward strand.
CTGATCCATTTAAAATTAGGGGAGGTTTTTCTTCTCAAAATCAATTTATTGTTGAAAACAGAGTGTCTTGGACAGGCCTGTGAATTTGTATTCATCTGGGAATAAATACAGTAATTCTGTTGTATTCACTCACCTACCTATTCTGCAATCTAATCACACAGCAAGTATTGATCTATTGATTCTATTAGAGAACATCCTGACACATTCACTGGCAGATTTCCAGGTGATGACTGGACTGTTTCTTCTCTGAGTTTCTAGCCATTGGTTGTAGCCAAAAGGAAAACTGAGGGATTAGATTATCCAGACTTAAGCAGAACAGTTTCTATAGGGGAATACACTTCAAGACATTAGGAAGCTTCACAAAATCATTCTTTTCACCAGATTCAGTATGAAGAAAAGCAGTGAAAAAAACACCATGAGGATAATGCATATTATTTCGCTAAGAACATGTGATATTTCTAACTTCTCATGCACGTTTTGTTTACCATATCATGAGTCTAAAAAAAAAACCCACCAAACTATTTTGATGACCTCATAAAGCTGCAAAAAGTCCAAAAAAAATTTTGTGAATATCTAAATTAAAATCTGATTTTGTTCTGATTCTGAGTAAACCAAAAGTTTAAAATTCTGAAATCTTTCATTGGAGTGAATTTATTTCCTTTGCAGAGCTCCAGTTTTGAAGCACTACAACCTTTAATATTATTTTTTCCTGATATATCTAATGTAAATAGAAAAACATAAATCTGTAAACTTTTCTTTGTGTATTGCAGGCAGTTTCAGCAGAACTACCTCAGGAATGAATTTTCTTTCTTTCCTTGCTTTCACTGTCATACACAAAACACTCTTTAATTTAAACATTTCCCTACAGGGTCAATATATTTTTCAAATTTTCTAGTACCATGTGATACTTCTAAGTCTGATGACAGGTGACATAGGAATAATAGTTTGAAGCTGCTCTGAATCAAGGTGAAAAAGGAGGCCACTGCTTTGTATAGAATAAAGCTTTTACAATTCAAGTTGCTAACTCAAGAGCACTCATTGGCATACAGCGGGCAGAAGCACTATCACCGCCAGTGCTTGCAGATTAATGCTTCCAGTCATCAACTGAAACTCAAAACAGCCACTGTTCTCCAAAGCAACCATTAATCACCTGAGAACAGGTCTTTTATGTTAAAGAAATTTAGCAATGTTTTTTTTCCTTCAAGCATTTAAATTCCTAGGGTTTGAGTCTAGAATATACTGTACTATACTAGAATAAGCTCCTAATCAGTCCAACACACTGGTTTGTGACATGATGCTCTCATGTTTGAGACTGCCTCTCCAAGTAAATTTATTTTTTCTGCTGCTATATGGATGAGATTGGGCTGATTGTGAAGTAGTACTAATTTCATTGAGCAGAAAAGGTCATGACACCTGTCCAGGCAACACACTTTTTGGCTGCCACTGTAGCACCAAGTGTGTCTTCCTCACTAGGACATTCCTGCCTTGGCTGAGTCCGCCTACACCTATACGCTGGTTGAAGCATTCTGGTAGCTTTTAATACACAAAAAGTGATCAACAAGCTAAATTTAAAGCTTGACCTATGTGTCTTTGAAGGATGAACTGAGAACCAATACATCTTTACTAAATCAGCTACTCAAGGATTGCAGGAAATCTCAAGAGGTCAATGGAAATACAAAGTAGAATATTTTATTATAAAAGTGAATGAGAAAAATGCTAAATGCACAGCAGAAATTGCTTTCTTTCAAAAAAAAAAAAAATTCAGGAAAAGAAAGTAGTGAAAAAAAGCCTGCCTGCTTATCACTGAAAATTTAAGGGTTTGTTTAAATGGTGTATCCAATCACTTGTTTGTGAGCGCTTCATTTCAATGTGAAGTTCAAGCAGCAGCACTGCTAACAAAAGTCAACAGTGTGTTGACACTTGCTTTCCAGTCCCTGCAAAAAAATCTGTGCCTAGATCAAGGAAGTCTCCAAGTTTTTCAGATTATGCATATCCTTATGAAGTGGAGCTGGGAGTAACTGGAAACTAAATTACCAGACCTACCTGGCTTAATCTGAGAGATTGCTTTTTCATGTTTAACATGTTCATGCTCTGCAAATGAGAAATCCTAAATTAGAAGGGTTTTTAATTTTTAGAAGATTTTAAACATAAAAGATTCTCATTATAATTTAAAAAGATGACTTCATTACACATTCACACGAGACTCGAGAAGAATTTTTTGATAGATATATTTCTCAAGAAAAAGTATTTACTCATTAATTTTTTTTCCCTAAAAAATTAAAATAATGAAAAGATAATGGTGTTTAAGAAATCACAAAATTATTTTCTGAGGATATTTTAAAAATATAGAATTTCTAAAATTCTGAAATGGTTCTACTATTAAGGTTGATTGCTATAGCTGATCTTCTACACAGAAAAATTTTTCCTTGATGTATAGTATAGAAATCATGGCAGTACTTTATTACAGCAGAAGTGGGGTTGTCTCATATAAAATGACAACCAAGTGTTCAGTATCCTACATAAATTAAAAAGTAGTTTTCCATGTTTTTCTGTGCCCTGGATTTGACTGGTATGGAGTTACTTTTCTTCACAGTAGCTAGTAGAGGGATCTCAGATATATTGTGAAGTAGCAATAATAATGGATATTATATTGCATTATAATGTAATCTGCATGCAATTTTGTGCTATTTAAAAACAGTGTGATATCCAAACCCCAACATTATAAGACAGAAAAAAGAAAGCTATGGAATTTCAGAGAAATGTTAAAAATATATGCAATTCTGATTTATAGCACAGATGATTAACTTGTGCAGCAGGTGAGGTTGCATCAGATCAAGAGATAAATCTCTATAAAGCTTGGACCATAGGCCTAGCCAGAGAATTGCACAGACCCTTGATTTTTTTCCCAGTACAAAGCTGCCTTAGATGCAGAAGGCACAGGTAGGTCTTATCTTGGTCTGAACTGGAAAATGGTTTCCCTGCAAACTCGGACCTGTGAAACACCGCTGGTCCTGCATTACAGAGCAAGTAATTGAAAACTAGTTTTATAAGTCAGAATGTTGTGTGACTTTGAGCTGATGAATACCATCTCAAGCTGCTAAAGCTTTGACAACATAACAATGTTCTTTATCACCTTGATACTTACTGTGTTCATGAGGTTTCCCTGAGGTAGCTAGAAGTAAACAAAGAAGGCATATTTTAATATTTTTGTAATTGTAATGCAAAATTTTATGCATTTATTAATAAAATTTTAGACGTATAGAAGTTCAGTGAAATCTATGTTGAAACACGCAACATCGTCTTGCGCTGTCCACCCCAGACATCTAACAGGGAACACAGCCACCCTAAGTTAAGGAACACAGTTAAAGGAACACAGGCTCCCTAAATTCCTCATTTAGTCGAAGTTTGATATAAATACCCCTGGAAGGCTCTACACCTCTTCCATGGGTTGAGTCATGCTCGCTAAATGTGTCCATACTTCAAACCTAGGGGAACTCCCTTGTTAAGTTAGGTACTCATTTCAGTGCCAGAGACAGTGTAAGTTCAGACCATGAAATCCAATACTAGAAAAAGCCAGACAAACAAATTTAGCTTGAGTGAGGTAACTGCACCCAGGGCAGTCTAAACGTGAATCCCTGATTTTAGTGATACTCCAAGAAGCAGAAAGCTATATTTGAACATGTTAATTAACTTAAATAGGGCACTTGTAAACAAAAGGATTTCAGTGCTGCAGCTCCTAAACTTCGTGCCATTTCATTTTCCACGTTTTTTCCAGAAAAAAAAACCTAGATGAGATAAAACTGAAAACCAAGTTAATACTTTCCATGAATGCTAAGAAAACACTTCTCAGGTGAAGGGGGAGCTCAGGGAGATGTATACAGTGTCATTATTGGGTACATCATTATTCTAAAGAAGAATACTAAATGTCAAGACCAAGTCCCCCAGCTGAATTTTTCTTCTTGACTGTTGCAAGGCAGCTGTTGTTTTCAAGAGAAAAAAGGCTCTACCACCTGCATGCCCACTGCGTGTGAAAGAGCATAATCCCACAAACAGATGCAGCAGTGCAGGGGATGAGCTGCCTTTGC
>NW_020956836.1:79076-83958 GCF_003031625.1 Empidonax traillii
TTTTTTTTTTTTTTTTTTTTTTTTTTTTTTTTTTTTTTTTTTTTTTTTTTTTTTTTTTTTTTTTTTTTTTTTTTTTTTTTTTTTTTTTTTTTTTTTTTTTTTTTTTTTTTTTTTTTGTGGTTCTGTTTCTGGAAGAAATCAGTACTGATGGGGTCAAATACAGGCAGGGATATAGCTCCATGGTTACCAATTTTTTCTCCTATTTGGAAATTAAATATAGCCCTGCTTTGCTATGCTTTCCAGTTGTCATCTGGTAGGTGGTGATTTCATTTCTCTTGTTTAAAGTTTAGGGCTTTATTCTCCCTCTTATTCAGCTATTGTTATTGTCAGCTTCTTATGAAAGCAGTGAATTAAAAAATCTCATCTCCATATTAGAGATGTCTGTGAAGCTAGAAATGTTTTTAGTATACAACCAGTAGCTTGATACAGCTCACTGAGAGAAAGTGTCTTTTTTTCTGCTGTTAGAAAAGGTTTACCATATAACAGTACATTTCACTAGTTTAGATCAGGATATTAGGCTTTTGATGTACCAATACAGAAATAAACCCAGCATGCTGACTTTAAACATAGGACCTGTACCATGTATTGGATTAAAGGCCTGCAAAAATCAAAAGGCTTCTTTTTCTTTGGATATTACCCCAACCCTTTTGAACACCAAATAAGGTATTTTTCTAATTCTGTAGAGAATTTACAGCAATGTTTGCTCTGTAAATCTAAGATAATAAGTCTGTGAGAAAATAAGTAAGGAAATAAGTCTTTGACTGGATAGCACATCTGATCCATTTAAAATTAGGGGAGGTTTTTCTTCTCAAAATCAATTTATTGTTGAAAACAGAGTGTCTTGGACAGGCCTGTGAATTTGTATTCATCTGGGAATAAATACAGTAATTCTTTTGTATTCACTCACCTACCTATTCTGCAATCTAATCACACAGCAAGTATTGATCTATTGATTCTATTAGAGAACATCCTGACACATTCACTGGCAGATTTCCAGGTGATGACTGGACTGTTTTTTCTCTGAGTTTCTAGCCATTGGTTGTAGCCAAAAGGAAAACTGAGGGATTAGATTATCCAGACTTAAGCAGAACAGTTTCTATAGGGGAATACACTTCAAGACATTAGGAAGCTTCACAAAATCATTCTTTTCACCAGATTCAGTATGAAGAAAAGCAGTGAAAAAAATACGATGAGGATAATGCATATTATTTTGCTAAGAACATGTGATATTTCTAACTTCTCATGCACGTTTTGTTTACCATATCATGAGTCTAAAAAAAAAACCCACCAAACTATTTTGATGACCTCATAAAGCTGCAAAAAGTCCAAAATAAATTTTGTGAATATCTAAATTAAAATCTGATTTTGTTCTGATTTTGAGTAAACCAAAAGTTTAAAATTCTGAAATCTTTCATTGGAGTGAATTTATTTCCTTTGCAGAGCTCCAGTTTTGAAGCACTACAACCTTTAATATTATTTTTTCCTGATATATCTAATGTAAATCGAAAAACATAAATCTGTAAACTTTTCTTTGTGTATTGCAGGCAGTTTCAGCAGAACTACCTCGGGAATGAATTTTCTTTCTTTACTTGCTTTCACTGTCATACACAAAACACTCTTTAATTTAAACATTTCCCTACAGGGTCAATATATTTTTCAAGTTTTCTAGTACCATGTGATACTTCTAAGTCTGATGACAGGTGACATAGGAATAATAGTTTGAAGCTGCTCTGAATCAAGGTGAAAAAGGAGGCCACTGCTTTGTATAGAATAAAGCTTTTACAATTCAAGTTGCTAACTCAAGAGCACTCATTGGCACACAGCGGGCAGAAGCACTATCACCGCCAGTGCTTGCAGATTAATGCTTCCAGTCATCAACTGAAACTCAAACAGCCACTGTTCTCCAAAGCAACCATTAATCACCTGAGAACAGGTCTTTTATGTTAAAGAAATTTAGCAATTTTTTTTTTCCTTCAAGCATTTAAATTCCTAGGGTTTGAGTCTAGAATATACTGTACTATATTAGAATAAGCTCCTAATCAGTCCAACACACTGGTTTGTGACATGATGCTCTCATGTTTGAGACTGCCTCACCAAGTAAATTTATTTTTTCTGCTGCTATATGGATGAGATTGGGCTGATTGTGAAGTAGTACTAATTTCATTGAGCAGAAAAGGTCATGACACCTGTCCAGGCAACACACTTTTTGGCTGCCACTGTAGCACCAAGTGTGTCTTCCTCACTAGGACATTCCTGCCTTGGCTGAGTCCACCTACACATATACGCTGGTTGAAGCATTCTGGTAGCTTTTAATACACAAAAAGTGATCAACAAGCTAAATTTAAAGCTTGGCCTATGTGTCTTTGAAGGATGAACTGAGAACCAATACATCTTTACTAAATCAGCTACTCAAGGATTGCAGGAAATCTCAAGAGGTCAATGGAAATACAAAGTAGAATATTTTATTATATAAGTGAATGAGAAAAATGCTAAATGCACAGCAGAAATTGCTTTCTTTCAAAAAAAAAAGAATTCAGGAAAAGAAAGTAGTGAAAAAAAGCCTGCCTGCTTATCAATGAAAATTTAAGGGTTTGTTTAAATGGTGTATCCAATCACTTGTTTGTGAGCGCTTCATTTCAATGTGAAGTTCAAGCAGCAGCACTGCTAACAAAAGTCAACAGTGTGTTGACACTTGCTTTCCAGTCTCTGCAAAAAAATCTGTGCCTAGATCAAGGAAGTCTCCAAGTTTTTCAGATTTTGCATATCCTTATTAAGTGGAGCTGGGAGTAACTGGAAACTAAATTACCAGACCTACCTGGCTTAATCTGAGAGATTGCTTTTTCATGTTTAACATGTTCATGCTCTGCAAATGAGAAATCCTAAATTAGAAGGCTTTTTAATTTTTAGAAGATTTTAAAAATAAAAGATTCTCATTATAATTTAAAAAGATGACTTCATTACGCATTCACACGAGACTCGAGAAGAATTTTTTGATAGATATATTTCTCAAGAAAAAGTATTTACTCACTAATTTTTTTCCCTAAAAAATTAAAATAATGAAAAGATATTTTTAAACTCTTTAATGGTGTTTAAGAAATCACAAAATTATTTTCTGAGGATATTTTAAAAATATAGAATTTCTAAAATTCTGAAATGGTTCTACTATTAAGGTTGATTGCTATAGCTGATCTTCTACACAGAAAAATTTTTCCTTGATGTATAGTATAGAAATCATGGCAGTACTTTATTACAGCAGAAGTGGGGTTGTCTCATATAAAATGACAACCAAGTGTTCAGTATCCTACATAAATTAAAAAGTAGTTTTCCATGTTTTTCTGTGCCCTGGATTTGACTGGTATGGAGTTACTTTTCTTCACAGTAGCTAGTAGAGGGATCTCAGATATATTGTGAAGTAGCAATAATAATAGATATTATATTGCATTATAACGTAATCTGCATGCAATTTTGTGCTATTTAAAAACAGTGTGATATCCAAACCCCGACATTATAAGACAGAAAAAAGAAAGCTATGGAATTTCAGAGAAATGTTAAAAATATATGCAATTCTGATTTAAAGCACAGATGATTAATTTGTGCAGCAGGTGAGGTTGCATCAGATCAAGAGATAAATCTCTATAAAGCTTGGACCAGAGGCCTAGCCAGAGAATTGCACAGACCCTTGATTTTTTTCCCAGTACAAAGCTGCCTTAGATGCAGAAGGTACAGGTAGGTCTTATCTTGGTCTGAACTGGAAAATGGTTTCCCTGCAAACTCGGACCTGTGAAACACCGCTGGTTCTGCATTACAGAGCAAGTAATTGAAAACCAGTTTTATAGGTCAGAATGCTGTGTGACTTTGAGCTGATGAATACCATCTCAAGCTGCTAAAGCTTTGACAACATAACAATGATCTTTATCACTTTGATACTTACTGTGTTCATGAGGTTTCCCTGAGGTAGCTAGAAGTAAACAAAGAAGGCATATTTTAATATTTTTGTAATTGTAATGCAAAATTTTATGCATTTATTAATCAAATTTTAGACTTATAGAAGTTCAGTGAAATCTATGTTGAAACCTGCAACATCGTCTTGCGCTGTCCACCCCAGACACCTAACAGGGAACACAGGCACCCTAAGTTAAGGAACACAGTTAAAGGAACACAGGCTCCCTAAATTCCTCATTTAGTCAAAGTTTGATATAAATACCCCCGGAAGGCTCTACCCCTCTTCCATGGGCTAAGTCATGCTCACTAAATGTGTCCATACTTCAAACCTAGGGGAACTCCCTTGTTAAGTTAGGTACTCTTTTCAGTGCCAGAGACAGTGTAAGTTCAGACCATGAAATCCAATACTAGAAAAAGCCAGACAAACAATTTTAGCTCGAGTGAGGTAACTGCACCTAGGGCAGTCTAAACGTGAATCCCTGATTTTAGTGATACTCCAAGAAGCAGAAAGCTATATTTGAACATGTTAATTAACTTAAATAGGGCACTTGTAAACAAAAGGATTTCAGTGCTGCAGCTCCTAAACTTCATGCCATTTCATTTTCCACGTTTTTTCCAGAAAAAAAAAACCTAGATGAGATAAAACTGAAAACCAAGTAAATACTTTCCATGAATGCTAAGAAAACATTTCTCAGGTGAAGGGGGAGCTCAGGGAGCTGTATACAGTGTCATTATTGGGTTCATCATTATTCTAAAGAAGAATACTAAATGTCAAGACCAAGTCCCCCAGCTGAATTTTTCTTCTTGACTGTTGCAAGGCAGCTGTTGTTTTCAAGAGAAAAAAGGCTCTACCACCTGCATGCCCACTGCGTGTGAAAGAGCATAATCCCACAAACAGATGCAGCAGTGCAGGGGATGAGCTGCCTTTGCAGCCCCAGCA
>NW_020956837.1:0-2826 GCF_003031625.1 Empidonax traillii
AAAGTGAATTGAACCAAAATCTTAAAAATTGATTTGGATTCTTCTTTCTGAGTGTTTCCATGCACAGAAACACTTAATCTTTCACTTAATCTCTCTCTGCCTCTACTTCCTCATCAGTAAAACAAAGATGACATTACTTGCCTTGTTTCATAGCAGTGGTGCCTGTAGAATCCGTTAACACCTCTGCAATTTAAATTCCACACCTGGGAGCTGTGTAATAATTCTATATGCTTCTCACAAGTGGAGGTGGCACTCTTGGGTATTGGCAACTGCAGTTAAACCCCCAGGGAAATGAGGATAGTGATGTTGTACAGTGTGATCACACGCATGCAAACGTTTTTAAAGGTGTATTTGTGTGAACTGATTTTGGTGGGACCAGGATTATGTAGTGATTGTTGTGGAGAATCACTGTACCTTGATCTAGGAAAATACTTGTGCTGGAACGGAGTTAATTTTTTCTTCAGGGCAGCCTTTGTCATGCCATGCTTTGAAATTGTGGTTAAACCAGTGTTGATGAAACATCAGTGTTTTAGGTAGAGTTGAAAAGATTTTCACCGTGTCAGGTTGAAACTGTCTTTGTCTGAAATTACAAGTTTTTCTCACTTATGCTTTTCTAGTTCTCTCCCCCAGCCCCCTGGGGCAGGCAGAGATTAAGTGTCTACATCTGTGCCTAGTTGCTGGCTTGGGTCAACCCACCACACACTTAAGCACAAATGTATGCTCAGCATGTACATGGCCCTTTCCCCATTTTTTGAGTGTTTCTGTGGGGAAAATTAGGCTGGTATTGGTGGCTTTTGACAGAATTAGCTTTGGATGTAGAGATTATATGAAAGGGTGACATAGCAAATTCATCATCATGAATGTTCTTGTCAAACAGTTCACCTTTAATTAATAACTTCGTGCCTTAAAACCACCTACCACCACCAAAAAACAAAAACAAAACCAAACAAAAACCAACTAAACAAAAAAAACCCAAACAAACAAAAAATCCAGAAGAGGGAAACACTAGGGACCTTCATAGGGCAGTGCTGGCTTTTAAGTCCCAGAGCTTTTTAAGCCAATTTGCCTTTGGCTGTGAACAATTTACTGATGCTGGTTCCCAGTATCCTGTGGTTGCTCACTTTTGAAACTTACTTGTTGGATGCTGTTGCTCTCCTATGGTTTGGGGAATGGCAGATGGAAATTGCAAACAAGCTTCCTGTGGCTGGTGTGGAGGGCAGAAAAGGTTTCAATCATCATGGAAATCTGTCTGTGGGCAGAAAAGGAGATTCCAGCAAGCCAGAGCAAGTGAGCAGAGAGCTCTCATTTTTCCCATGTAAATCTGTCTGCTCTCTTTCTGTTGTGTCGTGTGCTGACCAGTGCTTGTCCCTTTACTCATTGTTAATTACGCTAGTAAACATGTGCATGGGGCTACTGATGAGCTGTGTTAATCTCTGTGCTGATATAGTGGGATCACTTAGAGAAGAGATGAATCTCATGAAGTGAATTGGAGCTGGCCTTTCAGATGTCTGTCTGAAATGATCACCTGCTTCTCCTGGCTGCTGTGCTCTTCCCTCTCCTTCTCTGAATGTCCCTTGATACAGGAGCATGACTGCCTTTGCTGTGGCACTTTTCAGTTGTTCTGAAGTTCAATGTCAACCTACTGAAGGAGCTGCAGTGCCTTTGCACGTTAATTTGTGGGAAACAGGCATTATATATCCCACTGTGGGGTATAAGCAAAGCACTTTGCCAGTTTAGAATTGGCAAGATCTAGAGATGAGTTTAATGAAGTGATTTTCCTTCATAGTAAAATTTTATAGTTGTGGAAGATTGTTACACCACCAAATACTCTGAAGAGCTTTTGAGTACTTTTGTGATTTATGGGCTCGGAGATTCCTAGTAATTGTCTGAACAATAGGCATCCCTTTAGGGATGTGTTTTTGAGACAGAATGCAATGTGGGCAACTGTTTCTGGTTATATTTTTCTGCTTTCATGCCAGCCAAGTTGTGTCAAGACTCAAGACTGCTGAGCAGGACAGTCTTGGATACTTGCTGGCCTTATTTTGAAGAAGCGGTCCATCATATTAAATCTGGATTTAGTGGTTCCAGATGCTATACGGTGTTATGCCAGGATTTCTCAGTGCCAGAGGCTCTTAATCTGTATCGAAGCATAGACCACTGAAAGTAAGCAATTGACAGGGTTTGGCATTTTTGTGATGCAAACCTTACAGCAGGGTATTCAGTAGACAGTGTAGTTTCTGAAGAAAACAAACCATATGCACTGTGGAGAGGCATGTGTGTGAAATAAAGTGCATAAGGAAATTCTTGTAAGACTGGAACATTACTTGGTTCCAAAGAAAATGTATTTTTTCTCATTATCCTTCCTCCATCCCCACTTCTGTCTACAAAACCAAAACAATTTGTTAAATTATTCAGGTCATTTAGTTCTGTGTAAGCTCAGCTTGAAATTGCATTTTCCAGAGGGATTGTATTGCCTTAAGGGAGCTGTAATTCAGCCTCCCTATTTCCACACTCTGTCCTGCAGACTGTCTTTCCCTTTTTTTCATTCTCAACCAGCTGAGCTGCTTGGTGTCCTGAGGGACACCTGCCCCTGGCATGTCCTGGGAAGCACAATGTGGTATGTGGAGCCTGGCCACAGTGTTGCAATGATCTCTGAGTTAGTAGTAAAATGGCTAAGGGTTTCTGTGTAGACCAGGCCTCTGACCAGGCCTCTGATCGGAATGTACCAAGCTATGCAAGATTAAATAGAAACAATTATGGGAAGGAACTGAAGCATAAAGAACATGCACCTGGTGGTGGGAGTGAGGTATGCGAATTATAGAGTTA
>NW_020956837.1:3415-8645 GCF_003031625.1 Empidonax traillii
CATGTACCTTTGAAGTGGTAGCTATAGAAATGTTTTGTTTGTCTGAGTGTATAAAAGATGTGCTTGAAATGGACAACGCGGGATTCGGGCTTTGGGCGCTAGCCCCCTGTATCCCCGGGCCCTCAATAAAGCACCGGCATTAAACTAACACTCTGTTGGTTTCTGCTTATATCGTGACGGGCAACAACAGGACGTGGGGAAATCCCATCTCCAGACTGTATTCCCTGAAGTGAGAAGTATGATCCCAGAGAAAAATGCAGTTCAGCATTGAGCTGACTTAGAATTAATTTTGGGAAGGTTGGTTTGATGAGCAGAAGCAGTTTAATTTGGCACTATAAGGGTGCTTTTTTTCATTTTGACTAAATAATGCCTAAGTGGAAGGTTTTGTTATTTCTGAATTATTTGGAACTTCATTCACTTATATGTCTTTTCCTCAGAGCAAAATGGTTTGCTCTCATTTAGGTTGGAGAGTGGGCATTTTCTGTGGGGTGGCAATTCTAGATTTCTCTCAGTTCAGGGGAAAAAATGTTTTTGTTTTGAAATAGTACATAAAAGGCAAAATCACCAATTTTCAATTGCATTCAGCTTTTAAAATGAAAACACCAAGATTTTAATACAAAAGTACTCTGGAATGGAAAAAAAACAGGGTTATTTGTTAGTGTTCATAAAAACAAACTGAGCTTCTTTGACTACATAATAGAAATTGGAATCAAATGTCTCAGCTTGAATCAATGAGGTTTTTTTCCTTCTTTTTTTTCTCCTGTCAGAATTCAGATTTTGAAAATATGTCTAATTTTCCATATGCTTTGTTCCTTTCTTTTCCTACTAAGGCATTCAAACAATACAATGTCTTAGAAAATCTAGCACTTGCCCACATCTGTCCCTGATGTCCCCGCTTTTAGTTTCGTAGAGCTGTTGGGGTGGCCTCATGTGGAGGCCTCAGAGTGGAATCTTAAAAGGGTTTGAAGTTTCTTTTGCAATACCATGTCAAATGCACCCCATGAAAACAGCTCAGGAACCAGCTGTTCCTTTTAGGCTTTGGTTTGTATCTTGACCCCTTGTGATGTTTCCTTGGCAGTTGCTTGCTCCAAGGTCTCGCCAGGCAGTGTCTGGGGGGAAGGTGCTTTCTCAGCTTTCCTTGGGATGGTTGTGTGTTCAGACTCTCAGATCTTCTCCAGTTTTCAAACACCCAAACAAGTGCAAGAGTTGCCTTTATTGATTCTGAAGCGCCTTGTCTCTAAAGCAAGCAGGGACATAGTGGGAGCCACCTGGGGTTGTGGTGCAGGAATATTGCCTGGCCTAGGCCTGCTTGGTGAATGATGTTATGGACAGGTTGCTGTAGGTGACTGTATTCCACGACCTCAGGCTACTCCTGCTATTTCCTGAAACCCTTTGTGAGATATTGCAAAGGGATGCTCACACTTTTGCTTCCCATGCATTAATAACAAGCAGAGATGGATGTTAGTCTGTCATCCTGGGCGAAAATCCAGAAAAGTCATCCTAAACATGCTTTTAGTATGAATTTATACCCAGGAGCTGAGTAGGATTCAACCCACTTCTGTAAAGCTGGTGTTATCCTGTGATTTGCAAGGTTTATAATAGATAAGTGACATCATCTAAAATATAGGGCATAGGACATCTGGGGAGAGACACACAAAGGGTTGGGAGAATATGGATGCTGGCTTTAGTTGTAATTGCAACCTAAGTTACAATTACTCTGTTGAAATTTGACCAGGACAAGGAGATTTTATTTACTCTGTTAAGGGATGGATCCGGGATCTGCTGAACTCAGCTCTCTTCAATGTGAATCTCTGAAACTGGAAAACTAACTTTATGAAACCTTACCACAGCTATGAGTAATAAGAACAGTATAATTTCAGGCAGTGCAGGGCTTGTGCTGGGGTGCATGGCTTTCTAGAGACTCTTGAGAGGAGTCCTGTTTGAGTGCCTGTGGGAATATAGGGAACATCCTAAAAGCATCACTTTCATGAGGTGTTAGCTGGCAGAAGGCTGCCCTGCTTCCCACACCTGGTTGCTGCAGCTTGCAGTTGGCTCTTCCCCCTTTTTATGGGAAGGTGTGTGCAGGATTTAAGTTGCAATAAAATGAATATTAGCCTTATTTTCCCATGGTATAGCATTGGTTTAGGCTGACATGGTTTAGCTGACATTGCATACACTGACTCAAAACTGCCTGGCAGGTTTCTTTTCACACCCTGCTGGAAGCAGCTTGACTTTTATCCTCCTCCTAAAGGTCTCTGCGTGGGGAAATAAAGGGACAAAATACAATTGGGGATGGTGAAAGTGAATCTAGTAGAGAGCAGAATGCTTGGAACATCTATTCTAAAACCATTAAGTTGGGTGCTGACTGCATAATCACGTACCAAGGTCCCTCACAATTTGAACAGGTTTTTTTCCTGGTATTATGCTGACAGTCACTGACTGCTGCAGCAGCTGTGATATTGATTAATCCTTCAGCGTTTTTCTGCAAAGCTTTAAACTCCTCAGCCAGCGGCCTCTCAGCTGGGAAATCCAAGTGAAAGGTGTGGTGGGTCCCCCTGCTGTGGGAGGAGGAAGAGACAGGGTAGTCTGGCTTTTGTAGTAGTAAAGACCCCTGTTTCACAGGAAAATATTAATGAACTCAGCCATTTGGGTCACATCTCTCATTTGGACCCACCACAGTTTTAGTCAAACTGTGAAGCAGCTGTTAACAAACACCCCCCCTCCCATTTCCTTAGATGCTCTCACAGCCCAAAGAGATGCGAGGGAAACTAGCCTGTGCTGAATCCTGCAAGGAGGAAACAATGCTGAAGTATTAAAATGGTGCAAAACACAAATGAAGAGGTGCCTTGGAGCTGTTCCTTGAGGCTGGTCCTGTAGAATCCAAGGGAGTGAACTGTGTGGCATTAGTTATGCTAAAAAAGCAAAGAGCAAATGCTCAAATGCTCTTAACTTCCACTGAGAAACCTCTCTTCTTTCTGCATAAGTTCCCATCCCATCTAATCTTGGGAGCTTTCACAGAGGCTCCCAAGCTATCGAAGTGCATAACTGCCTTTCAGGGAGAGAAGGGCATTGGGCAATGTAACTTGTAACTACTAATATTACATTTATCTGTGAAATCTGAGTTCAGAACACCAGGATATCACAGGCAAGTTATACTCCTCCGTGGTCTCCCATGTACTGTTTAATTCCCCTCTCCTCTGACCCCAGTTTTGCAGGGGCAGGACTCAGGAATGTTCTCTCCAGAAAGCTGGTCAGGGTGTGCTGGAGCTTCTGACTCTCCTTGAGCACTAAAGATAGAGCTGAAGTTTTGTCTTGCTCAGTGTCTGAGCAGAATGTCAGGTCTGTGCCCCTCTATTTTACCACTGCAGAAGGGTGTTACCATGTAGAAATTCCCATGCTCCTTGAGTAAGTGACAGCAGATAGAGAGAAGTAAAGCTCATTTCAGGCAAAAGGGACTTTTTCTGGATAGTGATCTACATAAATAAACTTACCAGTTCTTTCCATGGAGACTCAATAATTAGCGGTAGCATTTTGAGAAACAAGAGAGGTTGACTGTAATTTTGGATTGGGCTGTTGAATTCACAAGGGCGCAATTGATTCCATCCCTTACTTCGAATAACTGTAGTTGCAGAGAGGTCAGCTCACAAAGTCTGAGTAATTCCTATTGGCATGTTTTATTTCAAATGTAAAACATTTTGAGATGAAAATAAGAGCTAATGGTTACATGATGCATTAAACTAATGATTTTCCTTTTTATTTTTTAAATTTACTTTATCCCATAATACCAAAACATTAATGGATAAATGCTAAGCTCTTCTTCAGGTGATTTCAGATGCCTTGTGTACTCTTACAAAATCTAAAGGAAAACTTTTTTTTCTCTTTTCCCTTTCTCCCACTCCCTCCTATTCCCCTCTGTAGGTGATTCTCATTCTGACAAAGCTCTACGACTTCAACCTGGGGAGTGTTACGGAGAGTTCACTGTGGAGGTACGTGGATTGTAGAAATCACAGTCACTGGCATGGAGGGGTTGCACTCTTGTGACTCTTGGGGCGACTCTTGTAAAACGGGGGGGCTAGATGGGGGTGGGCACGGGGAGTGTATCTGAGTTCATCAGAGGAGGAGTTGAGAGAGAATCTGAGATAACTGGAGTTATTTTTTAGAAAAGAGATACATGATTAAGCACACATTTCTTTAATGTGAGAACAAGAGGGTTTCATGATGTAATGGCATTTCTCTGGCACACAGAACAATTTGGTTTCATTCCCTCTATTGAGTGTCCTTAGACAAGTCTCTTCATTCCTGAGAGTCTCTACTGTGAGACTGACAATGAGAATAAGTTCTATAGATGGTAGAAGTGTCTGAGGAGGTACACAGCATAGTGCATGAGGTAATCTTAGCTGTTCCTCAGCCCTGTGAGTTGAGATGGTAATTTGGTAGCGAATCAGTGTTGCCTTGGGCTGTAAGCACAGTAGCTAAAGGACTAGAGATACCACAGTGAGGTGACTTTTCCACTGTGGATGTTCTTGGATGGTGTCTTGCACCTGCCATATTCTTAGTCTGGTGTGGGAGATGGACTGTCCTAGCCTGGGGAAGCATGCTGCTGGACAGTGTGTGTGCTTGTAAGTATGGGTCTGCATTTAAATAAAGAAAAAATTAAAATCCCCTCAGCCCCCAAATTCGCCCCTATAAACAGGTCAGTTCCGTGACATTTGAAATTACCAAATTGTTTCATCCTGCCTGTGGTGTGAAAAGGGTGTGCCTTGAAGAGAATTGTTACCAGGTGTTTTTTACCCACACGACAACAACAACAACAACGAAACAAAAAACCTAAAACAAACAAACAAACAAATAGTTAGGGACTGGTGAGACCAAGTGCCTTTTTTCACATTTACCTGGTGAATTAGAGCTATTGTGAAACCTGCTCGATGTGTAGTTGGTAGAACTGTCAATGCATTGTAACCACTGCTCAGGTGTGGCTGCACAGAAACTTTTTGGCAGATGGTGTCTCGTAGTTCTTTTTTCCCAGCTAATTTAAAAACCCCTGTTTGGAGCAGATTTGTTCTAGTAAATGTATTTAAGGGTTAATTGCTCAGTAGAGCTCTTGAAACTTCTCATTTTGAACAATACTTAAAAAGCCTAATCGCACTGTACCATGGTAATCTACAAAAGTATAAATAACCATGCAGCTAATAAGAGAGAACAGTCATTTCCACTTACCCTGGTACTTTTC
>NW_020956837.1:9039-75874 GCF_003031625.1 Empidonax traillii
CAGATTTGTTCTAGTAAATGTATTTAAGGGTTAATTGCTCAGTAGAGCTCTTGAAACTTCTCATTTTGAACAATACTTAAAAAGCCTAATCGCACTGTACCATGGTAATCTACAAAAGTATAAATAACCATGCAGCTAATAAGAGAGAACAGTCATTTCCACTTACCCTGGTACTTTTCAAGGTATTAAAGCTTTAAAAACTTTTGCCTCTTTACCTAGCAAGTAGAAATGTGATTGTACTTTAAAACTGTGATTGTACTTTAAACATAATTGCCAACCAATCTGCTCTGCATAAATAACGTAACAAAAAGGCAAATCAAGTCCTAATACTGAGCTTGCAGCATCACCTGGGCTTTGCAGCTTTGCAGAAAGCATCGTTTTGGAGTTTTCCCAGAGTGATGGAAATGTAGTTCATCATCGGTACAATTGGAAGCATCCAGCACCTGATCAGCTGGGGAAACTGCTTTGTGGGAGTGTTTTGGTGTGTTCTGGAACACTGCTGCATCTTTTCTGCAGGGAAATAGAGGCCACTGTGGGGCTTGGAGACTTAGAGATGTTGGAAAGTCAGAACCTCCCATATTCTTTTCAAGGTCTGGGAGGAAAGGTCAGGGTGAGAGCTAGTAGGTAGAGTTCCCGGACTCTAAACCTTAGTTTGGCCCTTGGAAAATTCAGGATTAAGTCATGTTTTACTTCACAGGGGAGTGTGAAATCTTAGCGAGCAGCTGTGGGTTTCTTTGGAAAGGACATAGTGGAAATGCAAATAGATACTAAGTGTAAGAAATAAGCCAGAAAAATACTCCTTTTCTAAGGATTTTCTGTTCTATTTGCACATTGAGGACCCTCAATCTTTGCATTACCTAACTTGCTGCTTTTCAATATTTTCCTTTAGTTTTTGAAACCCTGAGATTTTCAAAAGGAAGACTTGTCTTTGCAGGGTAAAGATGAGCCTCCTGGCAATAAGTTTGCATTCCTGTTACTTTTTGCAGACTCAAAGCTCTCTCTGAGACCCCAGATCTGATGGGTCACAAAATGAATGCAACTTCCAGTAATTATCAGAAGGAGATCTGGGCATTTCCAAGAGAGGATTTTTTGCCTTTTTTGTCCTCCTGATTTCTGGAAATACTACTAATGCCTTCTGCTAACCAGGAGCCCTGCCCATCTGAGCAGTGGTGCTCTATGACATCTATTCTGAACACTTGGCAGATACAGTTGCTTCCCCAAGTGAGGAGTGGCTTCTCTGGCAGAGAGCAGTTACTCACATGGCAGTGCTTCAGAGGATGCTAAGACAGAGCAGAGTGCAATGCAATCTCCAAATACCATCTTGCCTCCACCTGCCTCATGCATCAAAAGCTCCTTCTCAGTTCCCCCTGGGTTATAGCGTGAGAGGCTTCTTTTAATGGAAACCTCAATTGCCATATAAGAGGAATTTCTAATCCCTACATCTAAATACAAAGACAAGAAAATCAATAAGAAAACATCCTGAATGTAATTAAAAAAGGGAGAGAGAGCAACCAAGGAAGACAAGTAGAAGTTACATTGGAAACTGTTCCTATATCAGGCTGATGCGAGTTTAGACAGAGGAAATGTTAGTCAGCATTTGAGTGCAGGAACACAGATATTGCTCTAATATCCAAACACATGCTTCTGGGGCTCAAACAATCACAGAAAAAGCCTCTATTTCTACTGAAACAGCCAGCCTTGAAGCAGACAGTTTCAAGGAAGAGACACACACCCACACACTCCCTCCTCCTTGTGAATGCCACATCTCGTCTTTGTCACAGGAGATACCTGTCAGCTGTAGTTTGGGTTTTTGTTTTTCCCACTGAGTTGAGTGCAGCTGATGGTTTTCCTTTTATGAAAGGGAGCTGCTTTACTGGCACTTTATTATACCTGTGATGATGTGAGATGTTTGTGAATGCATGGAGAGAGGGGTTTTTGTAGGTCAACAACTATAACCGAAGTATAACTGTAAAAATTATTTAAGCCTTTGGACATGCGAACCCTTCATCAATTCTCATTGCCTAACAAAATATATAATTGTGTAGTTAAGAATCCAGCTACGTCCTGCCTGTTTTAAGAAAAAATTGGATTAAGGGATGGACATATGCTTTCTGTAAATTTTGTCATCCTACAAACACCTTCATCAACAGAAGGAAAACAAAGCTCCCTCTAAATCAGTAAACTTACATGATTTTAATTTGAAGAGCTGCTGGAGCACCTCTAATTCCCAAATCCTCTGTAGGCCAGAGCCCCTCCGTCAAACTTCATTGACCATGATGAACTGTAAGCACACAAGAGTGATTTGTCATGAAATACAAACTCTCTCTGTAAAGATTAGGGGACAGGCTGCTTCTCAGGTATTGTAGTCCAAGAAGATATCTGTTTAACAGGGGACAAGAGGGTTGGATATGAGAAGTATGGCATCTCAAAGTCACCACTGCCAACCAAAACTTGAAGAGTTGGGGGGAGGTGTTTTTTGTTTGGTTTGTTTTGGGTTTTTTTTCTATCGTTGAGTATTTTTCTATTGAAAATATTAGGCAAATTTTATTAGGAGGAAGAGAGTGAATCACCTATCTAATGGCTTATTTCTTCAAATGTGTGTGTTTATAAGAGTTCCAGATCTGCCCATATAAACTGTGATTGTGATAAATAACTTTTGGATTTGGGTGTATGTTTTGTTCTGATAAGTTATATGGGATGTTCTGAAGTTGTATCTCAGGTAGCAAGTCCATTAGTTAATCTTAGTGCTGTCCAGTTGTTTCCTTCTTGTGTTGTGAGTGGGAATAATCAGGAGGAATGTATTGAGCTCCTTTTCACAGATTTTACAAGCAAAGGAAGAATGCTTCCTCCCTTATTTCTCATCCTGTCTCCTGTTTTAGCTGTACACTACTGAGATAGGATTTTGTGAACATGACATTCTGACAACTATATAAAGTTGCTATTGTAATATTTAAAATGTTTTCAGCAGTTTCAGCCACTGTGGGTTGAGCAATTTCTTTCTGCTAAAATAACTCTAACAGAAGTTTTCCACTGTTGCCTTTTTTAGTATCCAAGAATGTATTCATTTATTTTATTTATTTGGTTTGCAGTAGCTAAAAAGACAGCTTCCCTCTCAAGGGAGCTTTCAATCTCAGATGAAGACAAAGAGACAACAGGGCGATCCAGCAGACAGGAGAAGCACAAGTTAGCAGGGTGGTATTTATGATCAATGTGATAGCCGTGACTGCAACACATCAGCTAATTGGACTGTGGGGAGCAGTTCAGATTTTCTTCCAAAGTGCAAGTACTTGCATGCATCAGCTCTGAGTCCCTGCTACCATTTTACCCAGCTCCTGGAGTTCCCCTCCTCTGGCTGTGGTCCCAGCTGAATTATCTGATGGTACATAATGCCGGCCCACACATTAACCCATACTCAAAACTGTGTCTGACTCTGTTTAAGAGGCTAAAATGACGATGAAGGAATTTTTCATACATTCCTTCTTATTTTCTTGTTTATTAACCAAGGAATTAAGTTTCCATGTCAGGAGTCAAAAATCCCTAAGCTTTTTGTTACTCTTGTGGTTGCTATGCCTAAAGAGGTTGGGCTGTTGTCTTCGTCTCTATGTTGAGTTAGGAAAAAAAAACAACATTTCAACTTTTTCATAGGGACAGCTGCAAAATACAGCACCTGCACTGAAGAAGAGAGGTGTAAAACCCCTCAGCTTAGTTGCGAGCTGCCTTATGTTGTGCATTGCTCTTTCATTCATATCTGTTTGAATTACCAAAGGGTTTTAAGCTTTTTCCTCCCCTGGCTTTGCCTCTTAAGCCTCTCACGGTCTCCAGAGCCCCTCAGCATGTTTCAGTGTGCTTCTAGCCTTTGTTGCCTTTGCAAATTTCACAGCCCATACCGATTTCTGTGCTCTAGGCTGGTGTGTGGCACCTGGAGCTGGCTTCAGAGAGGGCTGCTCTGTAGGTGTGAAAAGGTGAATGCAGTGTGAAGTGCCGTGTCCCCCCTTGGGGAACGGGGGCTTAGTCTGCTTGCTCCAAATGTAGCAGCCACTAAGACTGGTGAGTAAGAAGTCAGGGATAAGGAGATTTAATAAACCTAACTCAAATTTCCATATCATCCTCTATGAAACAAGCTAAACCTGAAATAGGTCATGGCAAAGGCAGAGCTTTCTTAAGAGTGTTTCTATCCCAGTGGCAATACATAATTTAGACTGTGCTGCTGAGAATGGCAACTTCTGGTTTGTGCCACAATTCTCTTGCTTGTGGCAAATGATTGGTCAGTCTCCACTGGGGCATTGCAGTTTTTCTGGAGTTTGCTATATTGAAATGCAGTCTCCAGAGAGCTACCGTGACCAGCTGACATCTCCCCGCAGTATTGTCAAATTTGATTACATTTATAATTTTCCACTTTTATGCTGACAACGTGCATCTTAGATACATGCTATTTTCTGGATGATTGTATGCAGGCATAAAATTAATGGAGCTGATTTTTAAAGTAGTAATGCTTCCCATTATTGCAACTTATTTGGCACTTTTTAATAATATTGCAAAGTGCAGAAATCTTATGCTGATGAGGAGAAGAATTTCTTGTATCTGCAGTCAGCCATCAAGGCATGGAGAGAAGGAGCCAGGTGTGTGTGCAAGCACATCCCTGACCTCTCTTGGATTTGAAGACCAAGGTACCCAAAAGTTTTGCATCATCTCTGCTATTGCTGTTTGTTAAAGTATAAATAGCCCAGCTTAAGGATGGCTAGCTTTTACAGGCTATGGGAACCACCAGTGAAAATCTTTGTGGTTGAAAGCTATTAGGTGTGGTTTGCTGAAGAACTAAGGGAATAGGAAACTGCAGCAGATGACCACAGTGTGAGATGAGAGATGTTCTTCAAGACTTTCAGCACCCTGAGTTGCAATTAGAGTACGCCTTCAATAACATCATAGAATAATGCAATTCTTAATGTATCTTGATGATTAGTCATTTCCCTACAGTGTGTGATCCAGTTTACCCTGTCTCAATACAACCTGGCTCTCAGTCCTAGATGCCATAGATGTCATCCTGGCATGAGAGCCACACTCAAACTCTTTGGGAGATGCACAAAAGCTGCGTGTTGGCCCAGTCCTGAGCTAACTGCTGCCAAATGAAGATCGGGGCCATTTGTTTTATAATGTGATCTAAACAAATCTTTCCTTGTGGACATCAGGAAATGTATAGAAAGGATTCTTCAGATTTGCTTGGGCTGTGTGTGGTTGAATGTGAGGATCCATGGTAATGTAAAAAAAACTACATTCAAGGAGTTGAACAGAATGAACCACAGGCTTAGCCCTCCTCGAATGTCCCACACAGTCCCAGATAGTGTCCAGATCATACATTCTTTGGAGTTCAAACTAGAAGGAGATGCTGTTGTTGCAACAAAGGGATTATGTGAGTTAAAAGTGTTTTAAATGTCTGTTTTGGGAACCAACAATGAAAACTAATGGGCTTGTCTTAAATTCAGGGCTATGTTTTAGAGTTAGGTAAACTCAGTAATGGTAATAAAAATAAGACTTCATTATTTAATTCTTTATTTCGCTGTAAGACTAACTTCTGGAGAGAAATTTCATTTGTTTTCTTTGTGATACTTCCCTAGTCCTGTTTTATCCCACAGGATTTTCTGACAAGAGAACAGTAATGTTCACAGCTTTGCTTTCTGATGGTTCTTTGCTTTAAGGAGTAATCACATTAATTTTTCCTCAGAGATGGTGGAGACCAAGGGTCACAGTGCAAAATCATGTAAAAAGCAGTTGCTGAGCACATGAGAGTCTAAAAGCCATTGTATCTGTCTTGGGACAGTGTGTGGATTGATGTCCCACCTTTGCTCATTAAGATGTCTTATTCATCTTGTTTCATGAAGCTCATTTGTCTTTCGTGAACCAGCCTTCTGGATGGTCCATTTGTTGTGTCTCTTAATTGCTTCATCAGTGACCTTTCTGTGGGGGCGGGGAAGTCATCAGACAGGGGGCCTTTTGGATTTATTAATTTTTTGTTTGCCAAGAAAGCTCTGAGACTAATTGCCAAACTTCCCAGAAGATATTAGTTTACAAATTTTAGTGACACTTATGATTTATTAATGTGCTTCCCCCTGCATCTGCTCATCCCTATTCCTTGGTGGAATTCCTGCTGAATTGGAGAGAATTAATAAAAACAGAGCTCCAGACTGTAATAGTGTTTTAGCTAGCCTGTTAATTCAAAAAATATAAACATATTCAGAGTGCTTTATTCATATCTGTGAATTTCTGAAGAAGGGGTAGGTCTTGGCTTTGGCTGCGTTCTGCCCCAGAATCTCAATTTGGTGAGGGTGTTGTGTGGTGGTGGCACAGAGGTTCACATTTATGTGTGCCTGAACTCACTGTTCAACATGTGCTGCACATCCCCTCCCTGTGCTCCATTCACACATCTTCTGCAGCTTGAAAGTGGAGCTGCTTTGCTGAAGCTGTCGACCTTCAAACACGTGTCTGTGGGAGGACTGTATTGGTCACTGACAGTGGATGCTGCAGATACGTTTGTGAGAGGAACGTGCTCATTGAATAGGTCTAGAAAGGTCCTTTGAGTGTATCTATGTTTTGATCTCGTAGATAACTGGATTATTGGGATGCTCCTGTTTTTATTTAATTTTATTTTAATAAAAATAATGGAAATTTTTGCATACATCTTGTTTTCTGGCTGGAGACAGGGAAGCAAGAAAAAAAGGCAATTTATCAAACTCCTAACTTCTTGAGGGAATGTTCTTGGGACAAAGGTGGAATTCCACACAAAAAGTAAAGAGAGAAAAATATGCTGTATTTTGTTTTAATTTTCCATGATTCAGGTAAGATGTCCAGCCATCCTTCTTTTCCTTCCTCCCTCATAACTCTTGAATTATTTATACTCTGCAAAAGAGCTGCAACAGGAGAGACTGAGAATCTCTCCAGGGAGAGACTGATTCTAATCTTATGTGTGAAGCTCCAAGTTCAAGCCCTTGCTCTGAATAATTATAAAGAGAAGTGCTTTTTTATTCCTCATGTAATTAAATTGTATAACTCATTGCTACAGGATGTTGTGAGGCAGAAATAATAAAAGCTAGATGGATTTCAAAAGGAGATTCAGTGAATTAATGGAGGATATTTCTGCTGGTGGCTGTAAAACGTGATAGTGTGGCAGTAGCTGATGGCTTACATTAATTATTTTATGATATAACATTAAAGGAAGAGACAGGTCTACAGCCTTTGGATCAGAGTTGCAGAAACATCTCCTATTTTTTGTTACCTATTTGTCAGCATTGAGCTGGTATTCCATTAGGTATTCTAATGGGATAGCTGGGGTTATGCTGGAGACATGATATGCCACAGCATTTTAGTGGTTTTGGGATCTGGAGATCTGTAAGCCAAGAAAACTCTGTGAGAGATCATGGGAAGAAATCGTGCTGTCTTTTCCATATACTTTCCTCAGAATATTCTGTGGCAGAGTAGAGGGTAATACAAATTTTTGATATGACTATTTTGGATACCTGATTCAACCAAGGGATTTGAGTCTTCTACATTGTAGATGGGCTCTCTCTCAGTTGTTCAACTGGTGTCTGCCTTGGATGCTATCACATTTTTAAAGAAAAGTTATTTTATTGGACTAAAAGTACTCTTTGAAACTGTAGTTTAAAAAAACCCACAACAAACCAAACCAACAACAAAAAAAATCTTTGGCATAATTTAATTTTTGAGCCAGTCCTTTTAGGTATTCAACTGGGTCAATGGAAACTTAAACCTGTCCATATCTCTAATCATTCCATTCCAGAAAACTAGATGATAAAATAGGGAATTTAATACCAAACAATATTTCTGGTATTGATATAATCATGAGTATCTCAGTGTGAATTAATGTAATTTGTTTAGGAAAAAAATGAAGTGTTCTAGGGAGCTGCAAGAATGTGCTTGTCCCTGTTTTCTCAGCTCGTTTTTGCTATATTTAATATAGGTTTTTTTGTCCTTGTTGATGAATTTCTTTGACTATGAGCTCCTCAAGAAGGGAAGACCTCTTCTCAAAAATGAATTTTGAGCTTTAGTCATTTCCCGGTCATTTAGTCCTGGGAATTTGTTAGAGAAGGTCAGAGGGAACTTTGCCAAAAGCACATGTGTTTTTGAAGCCTTACTGACCCTCTCAAGCTGTCTTGTCAGGTTTGGCAGGTAACGTGTCTTTGCAGTGCTTTACCTACTTGTTTAGAAAGTAACAAAACAGTGTTCAGGAGGGAGTTTGTAGCCAAGAGCCTACTGTAGATCCTGTGGTGTGTTGCGACTTTTGCTGCATCAGCAGAGCTGCACCTGTTAACAGGAATTGGTTATTTCGTCTCTTCTTTATCATTTGGAGCAGCAATTCCATTGCTCTCACTGGAAAGCTGCTCCTTTTGTTATCTCATCTTACATTCTAATTAGAATTGGATGCCGACTGTAAAACTTTTTGCAGGAAACCACACTTAGAGATGAATTTGTTTTGGCCTTACTCGTGTCTTTTTTTTTTGATCACTCTTTGCTTTGCAGGGGAGTATGATTGGCACAGATTAGTAGTGGATGCGTTCAATGTGAATATGTGCCAATATTAATGAAAACCACGCATTGAATTCACTTATAAATATGCAAATAGATAATTGCAAAATAAAACTTCCTTAATAAATTACATAAAAAGTTCCATGCTAGATCTGATCTAGTAGGATTGGGAAAACCTGAAAAGAGATGCCCAGAAAAGAGTGTGGTAAAAATCTTACAAGATTATATGGTGTGGAAAGGGCCTCTGCTAAAGAAAGGGGGTGGAGCATCTCTCATAGGAGGAAAGGCTGAGAGAGCTGTTTAGCCAGGAGTGGAAGTGGTGGATCTCATCAATGTGTGGAAATACCCAAAAGCAAGGGGCAAAGAAGACAGAGCCACGCTCTTTTCAGTGTCTGCCCAGTGACAGAACGTGAGACAATGCATAGGCACAAACTGAAACTCAGGATGTTCCCTCTGAATATAATGGCAGAAGTTTTTTACTGTCTAGGTGACTGAGCACTGGCACAGGTTGCCCAAGGAGGTTATGAAGTCTCCATCCTAGGACATATTCAAAAGACTTCTGGACTGATCCTGGGCAGCTGTCTCTAGGTGGCCCTGTGTGAACAGGGGGTTGGAGCAGATGAGCTCCAGAGCTTCCTTCCAACCTCAGAAATTCTGTGATTCCATGAAGAATAAAGGAGTATTGGACAAAGGTTCAGAGCAAGTAGAAGAATTTGGTTCTTAGGACAATATGTATTTATTGTCCTGAGTACAATTTCCTTTCTCCAAGGAGATCTGTGGATCTCCTTGCTGGAGCATGTTTTCACCCGTGTGAACAGGTAAAGTTCATAGGGGTTCATGTGGAATTTAGATGAGTTCCTACAATCAGAACCAATATCTGTTAAGGATTGTATTACATCTCTGGCTCTGACTGTTCCCTGGCCTCTGATCAGTTAGGTAGAGATGGATAGGTACTACCACATACTCTCCAGGCAGTCAGGCCTGGGTAAGGAGCCACCAGGCTCTTGCATTGAACACTTTCTGTTTTGGTGCCACCTCATGCTTGCTGCAGGATGCAATACCCCTGTCCACACTAAAACTAGGCTTTGCATCAGTTTACATGATTTGTTTCTCTTTTACTGAGCTGTTCTTTTCCTTTCTCTTCCCATCTCCCTCCTCCTTTGACTTTTCTGTTCTTTCCAATTAGGCTTCAGACCAAACCATAAATCTTTGATGCTTTGTACAGTGGCTTGTAGAATTTAGTACTTTAACATGGATTGTGTCTTTTTATACTGATGTTTTATTATGTTGTGTTGGTTTTGGTTTTGGTTTGGTGTTTTGTTTTTTTTTCTGCCTATATGCACTGCCATTTTATAATGGCTATAAATAATCTAAAGGATGGAGAAGTGTTGTTAAAAAACATCCAAGAAGTCCTTCTATCTTTCTTTTAGTCTGATCTGTCTCTCTTATTATCCCTGTGGTGTATTCATTAGGCTTCTAATGTAGTTAATAAGGGCCTGTATCAAGTGGTCATTTCTCCAAATAATATTTACAAAGGGCTACATTCCCCCGGCCTGGAAGGCAGCCTTTGATTTATTTACTTACCACATGTGCTTCATCTGTAAAATCTGTCAGCCAGTTTTTTTACAGCATATGCCTGACCAAGTGAAAATGAAAGCTCCTGTAAATTCCTAGATCATGGGAAGGTAGGGCATTTTTACATGTAGGATTTCTGCCTCTGAATAAAAACTGTAAAGGGTGAGGCCTTTCTGTAACCAGATTGTTAGGGCTTGTTTTGGGGTCTTTAGGGCCAGTTACTTTAGAAAATTTATTCCCTAAATATTAGGAGTGGCTTATATTCAGCTATCTCTGAAACTTGCTGTCCAGAAACCTGAATCTAGCAGCAGGCTATCTGCAGGAGCTGGGCATTCGGTGTCCTGCAGATCTAGTCAGGGATGAAAATGTGGTGGTGAATTGGAATAGTTCAGGGATATTACCCCATGACAAATCTGAGAATATCATATGGCATCTGTAACAGGACTGTTACATGTTATTTTATGGATCTTGTAGTCTAGGTCAGGGTATCTGTGAGGAAGATGATAACAGGAGACCGGTAACAGTCAAAGATGATTGGGCTGTTAATACAGCTATTACTGCCAAGTCTTACCCTAAAGTCAGATAGTGGTTTTGCCCGGGGTTGAGAAACACACTATGATCTTACCTGGGTGAGTTCTGGTGCATTTAAAATGCAACAGTCTCCAGTTCTCTGTAACTGCTGCCAGGAGTGCAGGGCACTCCTTTGTAAGAGTCCTGCAAGTTCCGAAGCGGCCCAGGTAGAAGTATGGAGAAACAAAGGGCAGCCCATCACTGGCATCTGGGTGCCAGCCTTTTGGGGGTCTGAGGCTCACAAGGAGCAATTATCCCTGTGGAAAGAGAAGTGTACTTAGCATTGGTCCTTTTGCATCTCTTCCTCTGAAATGTTAGAAATTGAAGTGATTTGCTTTAAGAAGGAAGCCTAGTTGCTGATTATTGGTCCTGGAGGGGGCAGAGCAAGAAGAAGGTTCAGAGTAGAAGTCGGGAACAGCTTGGTAAAGAGTAGCCCACACACAGGGAGTAGGTCCCAGTCTTGATGTGGGAACAAGAGGATCTTACATCTATCAGCACCAAGTACGAGTTCCCTTGAGAACTTCAGTAGAGTATGATCCACCTGTGGGTCTTGCATAATTACTTCAGGGATCACAGGAAAGCTGTTGACCTTGAGGTACCCCAGACACCTGTCTCTGTAACGCCAGTATGTGGAATGCCTTGTCCTTTCTTTGGGCTACTTGCAGATGTAAGTGTGACTGAGGAAAACCCAGGCAGTAAGATCATCTGTTAAAATGTAAGATTGCAGATGTAATGTTATATTTTCATGGAGTAGCTAAGCTACAGAGTAAGCAGTGGACCATGGTACATCATTCAGTGTGCCTCTAGCAGAGCAGAGAGTAAATGTCCCATGGAAGATTAAAATCCCATTGGTTCTATTATCTGTAACCAATAAAGGTAAAAAGGATGTCAGTGAGGAATACAGAGCTAACACAGCACATTTAACTTTGTACCCACAAGTGTGTGTTTTCTTTTTCATACAAGGCATGGGAAGTAAAGCAAGAAGAGCTTTAGGTCTGGATTTTTTTCTCTCAGAGAGTATATGGCAGGTGAGACTGTGGTGGACCATTTACCTCTCTGAGGACTTGGAGAGTCATCTGCACTGGTACTACCTAATTGTAGGGGCTGAGGGATATTAGTCACACCACTTGAAAAATTTGTATAAGTTTGATGTCCTGTGGCATTTTAACAGTGATGGGCACAAGTCTGGCTATGTAACAGAACACGGTCCTGTTACAGTGGTGGGAGATTTAAAGAAGCCCATATTTTTGTTTTGGAAGTGTTCCTTTTAAATAGTGACACTGCATCTGGTTTGCTTGGGAACAAATGAGAGTGACCTTAAGTAGGCTGTGGTTTAACTTAGTTATTTGGTTATATCTGATCCAAGCAGGGTACATGATGTGGTTCATCACGAAATATCCTCTGTTGCATAAGATATCAGAGGACTGTGCAGACAGGTGGCACTTTTCCTTGAAGCAAACTTGTTCTTGTTTTCTGTCTGGTTCCAGAGCATCACTGGACATGGCCCTCTGCTAACATGCCCACCTGGCAAATCAGGCAGTTGGTTTGGTACCTGCACTGCTAGGAAGCTTTTGAGGAATGTTTGGCAGTGGCATTGTTGAGGAGATCAGGTCTTGTGGAAAAGCAGGTTCTTGAATCCTTCAGTACTGATGTTCCACCTCTCTATTGTTACAGTCTCTATCACTTGCAGGAAGCAAAGGTAGAATCCTTTGTTCTAGGGTTTTTTTCTTGTGGTTTATCTCACCTTCATTGGTCACTGTGTTCCCTCTCATCCTGTGTGACAGAAACCATTACAAATGCTGCAGTAGGCTGTGTTGCAAACTCTTATCTTCAAAAATGACATTCATAAAGGTTAATAATTGGAATGAGCGCTGGCAGTTACTAATTAGCACCATTACACAATCAGCTCACATTCTGGCAGCATTAGGCATACTTAATCAGTCAATTATCATTGATCTTGGAAAGTGGTGCTCTAAAGTTTAGCATAAGGTGCCTTTGTGAGTGGAGAGAGGGAATTTGACACTACCACAGTGGTCAGGCTGCTGGGAATGTGTGGTTTGAGGGACCAGTGTTGTGTACCTGATTATGATGGATGGATTGGAATTAAAATCAGATAGCATAGACTCACCTTCAAACAAGCATAAATAGGTCCTATCACTGTCTCTCTTTGCCATTTCAAACAGTAGAGGTGTCCAGAGAGAGAGCTTGCTTGGGGAAAAATGGATTTAATGACTTCAATGAATTTCAGTTAATGTGATGACTTACAAGCTTTTCAAAGAACAGCTGGAGCATAAGGTATTTTTTCCTTTGCATTTATTTTTCTTCATGTGATTGATAGTTCTCAAGGTAAGGAAGCTGTAAACAAGATGGGGAGGCACCAAAGGATTTTAAATTCTAAAGGATTTCCCTTCAGAAGTATTGCATAAACTGACCCTAATCTCGTGAATCTGAACGTTTTAATTGCTTTGTGCTCTCTCAAACACTCAGAGCTGCGGAGCCTTTGCCATTTGTGCTGGCTCAGAGCACAGAGGGAGCAGGCCTGGCTACTGCACAGAATGGCCATGGATTTCTAGCCAGTGTTTGGCTCTCCCCAGCTTGGGTGTGGGCAGCACATGCATCTCTTCTAAAACCATCTGTTGTTTGTTCCTGGTCAGGAAGGTGTGCAGTGATGCATGGCCCATGCAAGCAGGGATGGTGGCTATAGTCCAGTGTGTGAAGGAGATTTTCCAGGTCTCTGTATGGAAAATGAATGTGTGGAGGGGAGGTGATCAGGGGTGATGTGCTGGGCTCTGCTCTTTGTTGCTTCCCTTCTATAATTCTGTGTTTGGACTGTTTAAGATATGGTCTGAAATGCGTGCAAATTCACGAGGAATTCCAGACACCTGGATAAAATGGGAAAGCTGTTGACAACATGGTGGAATGTAAGGGGAGTTCAGGATACTGTGAAAGTTAAGAAACTTGTGTAGGTGAAAGGATTGTACACGGTTCCCCTTCCATGATTCAAGATGAGTTGCACTTGATTCCCTTTTGGAGTTTGGCCCACAGCCTCTGTCTGTTTAGGAGAAGGAAAAATGCACTGTTGTGGTTATTTTGGAATGCATTTTTGGCCTTTTTGTCTCTCCTGCTGCTTATTCTCTGAAACTTTTTATTGTGGGCAAAGCATCCAGAAAAAAAATCTGGTTAGAATCTCACAAACTGGATATTTCCTCAAAACTGCTTTGTTTCTGTGCAACAGAAATCTGAGAATACACTTCAGGGCAGACTGAAGTCAGAACAATATTGATTTCTTTCTGTATGTCTGAACTTTTGCCTTTGCTCTTGGCAAAAGTCTGCAAAAGGTCTTGGGGTTTGGGACTAGAAAAAAACATTGCAGAAGGTCAACTCTGGTCCCAGCTTTTGCAAAAAGTTAGCCTAATGCAAAGGGATTTGTCTAAAACATACTCGATCATATATCTGATTCCAGAAGTAGTAGAAAGTGAGTGCAAGAAGAAACAGCCTAAACCTCTGAAATTTCCCTGCTTGCTATTAAATTTATCTGAGCGGCAAATGCTTCTTGGAAGGGTAAAGGAAGCTTGGTAGAAGAAACGTGAAAAATATGAGCATGGCTATGGATTGTACAATGGTTATTTCATCTGGACAGGGGAAATATGTAGTGGAATCTAATTTAGATGTAGGTCACCAGTGTAGGATTCCAATTCGGAGGGAGTTTGACTAGATGACCTTTAAAAGTCACTTCCAACCCAATCTATTCTCTGCATCTAAAGAAGTCGAAATGTTTCCAGGCACTTTTCCAGATTTTGGGTCAGGTCCTGTAAAAGTAACAAAGAGAAACATGGGCCTGAGAAATTCCCCAGAGGAAATTCCCCCGGGGCAGCCCTGTGGAAATCTGTACCTCAGGAGAAGCTTGCAAGATCTGCTGCCTGGGCTGTGCGTCAGGGCAGAGCTGTGGCTCCTGGATGCAGATGCTGTGCTGCAGAGCTCAGGCAGGGATTTCCTCTCAAAGCCTCCAATAAGGCATAGCCTGTGTGGGTACTTCTGGAGGTGATGGATGTTCTTTAAGAACTGTGCAAGACTCAGGACTGGTAAATAGCTCTGCTGTTCTGCTGTATGACAAATGACATCACCTATGAAGTGTGCCTTGGTATGGCAACAAATACTACAGTAACATCTATAAGTGGAGCTAAATTTTAGGAAAGGAGTCCCAGGCTATAGTAGCTCAGTTTAGAAGAAAAAAACAATTGGACACTTAGTTCTTATAGTAGTCCTGTAAGTATGCAAATATATACAGCACAATCCCCCCTCCAGCCCATTCTCCTATTATACATTCCCCAGTTACTGAGTAATTTGCATCAGTGCAGAGGCAGGTTTTAGGAAAAATATCCTTAAAGCTGAGCATAGATTGCTTTTAAAAGACTTTAGGTACATTCTAGACAGCCTTCTGAGGTAGATGTCTTGTTCTGGTTAGTCATTCCTTTGGGAGGGAGGAAGAACATTAATGGATTTTACTTAACTTTGTTTCTGTAGTCCAGTGATGGGAGAGCCTCCCACCCACATCCCTTGGGAAAAGCAGCACAACAGGCATCATATTAGAAGCTAACTATGAGAAGAGCTGAGAGGTTGAATAATTTTTCTTGGAGTTCATTCAGCACACTTTTGCATCTTGTGACTCATCCTACCTTGTCTTGAAATGTCTCCATTAGAATATTCTGTAAATGGGATAGTGAAGCCAGAAATTGGACAATGTGCAATAACAAGTGTTAACCTGAGACAGAGGCCGTGCTCTCTGCAGTGCATTAGTTCCACTTTAGATCCCATCAACAAGCAAAATATTGCACTGCAGATGTGCACTTTGATAGGATGCACGGGTCTGATGGACTGAGAGCACGAAAAGTTCTGCTCTCAGCTCTTTGATGTCCTCTCCAAGTAATTACATGATGGTGATAGTAGAGGGCAAAAATCAGCTGGGAATATGCAAGTGCTATCAAGGCAACCGTGTGCTGGTTGAATGACTGGTGAAAGACCAAAAAGATGTGTTTGAAATGTGAAGGGTCTTGAGCAGCTCAGAATCTAGCTTCTCTTTCTTAAATAGGCAATAAGCTGTGGTAAAATGTTGTTGGTTTGTAAAGCTAGGCAATGGACGATTAGATATAATTCTAAGAAAAGTGGTGAATACAGGCAAGGACACTTTGACAGTGATTTCTTAGCTCATGGTTGTAGGGTAGGAGAACTCATACCATAAGGAGAGTTGAATGACCTTGTTCACTGCAACAGACTGTTGCTTTGCTTTCCAGTAGTGACCTTGCTTCATGGATTAAAATTATTAAGTGATTAGTTACTTGTATGCAGAGTGAGATTGTATCATGGGAAGATAAATTTTAGAGAAGGAATCTTTTGACACTAGAGTCTTCCTCAGACCAGACACCTTTTGAAAATACCAGATTCCACTCGTAGTGTAATCTTAAATAAAGAGAAAATTTTGTCTAGAAGTAACGATGGGGAGAAACTGTGAAGTAATAACTGTGTCACTGGTGACTCGTTGATGCGTAATTATTAGAACAATTCCAAAGTTATAAAGGTAGAAAGGAGTATTATGCTCAGACACTGCAAGACCATGAAGGAGAATAAAATGACTTGTCACAGACTCTAAGCAGATGTTAATTCCTCAGACTAACATCTGTTTGATCAAGAGCAAAACTCTTGGGAAAACATCCCATCTTGATTGTAAAATTATCAGTAATGAAGAATTGACCTTATCCATTAGTACAGTCTGCTGGGACAATTGACCTTCCTGTTTTTAAAAAAACCACCCAAAACAGAACAAAATACCCTCCTACCCAACACTTGTCTAACCTTAATTTATCAGGCTTTGGCCCTTCGTGTTTTTGTTGACTGTATGGAAAGGCTCTCTACTTTCCCAGCCAGGTACTCACATCCTGATTAAACACCAGAAGCTTTTCATAATGCAGCAGGTTTTTCCACTTTAATGATTCTTGTTTGGATGATGTTTCTCTTCACACACAGCAATAAATCCAGTGTCCTCAAATTTCTCATGTTCTGGTTTATAATGTGGGAAGGGAAGTCTCCAGAGGGTGCTCTTCATAGAAATGCTGCTCTGCATGTCCTCAGATTCATAGATTTAAAGCACAGAGAAGTAATGTTAATAATCTAATTGTATAGTGCAGTCCAGAGAATCTTACTCAATAATTTCTACATTGAGTCCACAGTCTAGTTTGAAGTATTGCTTTTTGGCTGGGAACATATTCAGTCTTTGCTAATACTTACAGTCTTTCAGTTATATGATCTGATTTGCATTGCTGCTAGAACTGCATTTCATTTTTGATGCTGCAGCAAATGGACTCTGGGCTGAGTTGGCCAAATTCAGTGATGCTGAAAGACAGGCTGGTTAGCTACATATCTGAGAGCCTCAGCACCTGTGAAATTTCAAATTGCAGCCATGATTCCTTGATGATGAAAACTAAGCCCTGGAGCTCTTTTGTTCCTCACTTTCCCTTTCATGGCATTATAGTTATTTGCAAAAAGAGCTGAGGGCATAAATTTCAGGGGGATGAAATAAAGCACTGGCTCGCTCATTCATGTGAATCTTTTTTTTTTTTTTTTTTTTTTCCCTGAGTTACTTTTTTTGATCTTTAAAAGACCCTTGAAAGCAGGGAATTTTTCTTCTTGAGACTGAGGATTGGGAAGGTTTTGCTTCCTTTTCAACTCTGTCAAAGGCTTCATGGCTGATGAGTGTATTCCTGGAGGAGTGCAGACAGAGACTCAAGTTCTCAGTGGATCTTGGCTCTGGCTGAGGGAAAGGAGAATCTTTACTTCAGCTCAGTGCTGCTGTAAGATAGATTATTAAGATTCCATCTTGCAGGCACCTCAGATGCAGCCAGCCCCAAGGCTGAACAGAGGAGCCAAGGTTCTGTTGCACCCATCAGTATAGATGCATCCATTTGTTGGATGCACTGTGGGATCCATTACTACTGCTGGGCTCTGCGCTATGTGGGTACATCTGCAAACTGGCTGCAGCTTCCATCAGGCTTCACATCACCTGGGAGCTGTTATCAAACAGCAAATAGTGTTGAATGGCCCCAACTCCTCTTCACCAGCTAGGAATGAAGATGCTTAATACATTGAATGGCAGGCGATCGGGGCAAGGCATCAGCATTACAATAAGACCCCTGGAGTGAAGATCCTGTCTGCCTTGGTTGGGATAAGGGCATCTGTAGGGTTAAAAACATTGTACTCTCATGAAAATTGGGTGAGATACCCAGTTCCTTCTTGATTGTTACCTCTGCAAAAACTCCTCTTGGCTCCAGCGAAACAAAATCATAATGTGTAAATTCCGTGGCTTTGTTCCTCTGAAATAGGAGGTGCTGAACAGTAGATTCGTGTGGGATGATTTTATTTGCTGTGGGTATAAGATCAGGAGCATACAGATAAAACATGCAGCTTTTTTACTGCAGGAGCTGAAATACTATTTTCTACAGGCAGTGTCTTGGCTAGTCTGACCATTTTGGCATAAAAAAAAAAAATGGCTCTGCATTTTGGAACAACTTGCTTGTGTTTCCTCATGTTATTAGTTACCTGAAAATAGCTCTGTACTTTGTACATGTGTTTTAATTTATCTTCCAAGACAGGATATTTTATTTTAGCCTTGCAACCGTATTATTTACTTCTCTCCTGTATTTTCAGATGCAGTGGAGAGATGCACACTGCTCAAAATAAGGCATACTTTGTATTTGTATTGGCTTGCAAATTCCCACACTTTAAGGGGGAAAAGTTGTCTTTCTTTCCCTGCCATTAAATGCTTGTTATATTGTTCATAGGGTTTTAAAATTAAAACCTCATCTGGTCATTTCAGCATTTGTCACCTTCTGCCTTTCTGTCTCTCAATAGAGCATTTACAAGTGTTTCTATTGGCTTTTTCTGCCTAGCAACATTTGTTGCAAGTAGTTTAGGAAAAAAAATGGTTTTCCATCATAAATCGAAAGATGCAGCAAGCCTTAACAACCTTTAGTTATCTTTCCTCAGAGCTCTCTTTAGAAAGAAAGAGCTATCTGATGTGATAAAAATGAAGACCTGGTGCTATGAAATCTCTGTTTACATTCTGCAAACATGGTTTTATTCCATCAGAGTCTGTTTTTATGAAGTAAATTGTGAGATGTCCCTCACTTCCATTCTCTTTGCTGAAATACCAGGAATGGTGGTGTCTGTGGCTGATTGCTGTGGCTTGCAAGTGAGCTCTGGGGCTTGTGTATCTGGTACTGTGTACTAAACGGGGGGCCCAAATGAGAGGCCAATTTGACAAATTACTCTGCAGAGAACAGCCTCTTTCCTGCAAGTCTGGGCTCTTTTTTCTGCTGCATAAGTCTAACATGAACAAATATGTTTTGTTGCATTTAAGGAATGACATTTCTGTAACTTTCTTTGGGAGAGAGTTCTATGTCTTAAGTGCCAGAGCTGTCCCAAACTTGAATTTTCTTTCTGATATGAAAGTGATGTTTCAATTTCTTTGTCCATCATCACATCTTGATGAAGTATTTCCAACCAACACTACTGATGATTCTGCAAGTTACAGGAATTTAGTGACATTTGGCCTAATGTTTCCTTTTTCTAGTTTGAATTTTTCCACCCATTTTGAAGAGGTAAATAGGATTATATTTTTTTTCTGGCTGAATCCAACAGGAGTTGGATCAAGGTTTTAGACCTTTCACATTCTAATAATTACTAATAGGCCCCCAGTCTTTGCTCTGCTGAATTGTATTCCTAATTATTTTAATCTTATCTAAAAAGAACATGTTTCACTCTGGAACACTTAATTGTATTTACTCTATGAATTTTGCCCAGATTCTTGTTATTCAGTTCACAGTGTGATTAAAACCTGATTTTTGGTCAGTAAATTGAGAATAAATCTGCTGGATTTATTGGAAGTCCCTAGCACAGTGAAGCTAATATCTGACTCAGATTTGTTTGTATAAGTATGGCTTTCCAGTGGATACACAGATGGATTTTCCATATTTTAATTGTTTCTTACCTAAAAGACGTTGTTTATACAACAGTCAGGGTGATGGTGGTTTCCATTAAACAGAAGCTTGCTTTTAACGGTTCTGGATGAGTTTGTATCAAAATGTCAGTAATCTAGAGGAAAAATGTTTCATGGGATAGAGATGGTTTCAAATGCCTTTTTGCAGAGAAAATGTAGACAATGTTCTTCATGTGACGTCGTTTCACCAGAGCTAGTGTGAGAAAGTAAGTGAGTCAAATGGAGTATTTATTGAATTGAGCTGGTATTTCTCCTTATGTCTGTTGAAAACAAATATTGCAAATGTGTTATGTTTTCTTTCTTTCTTGGCACCAATTTCTTGTAACAGACTCGAGCCATGTTTCAATCTGTAAGACCCTGTAATTCTTCCCCAGCCTTGTGGCTGGACTGAGAGGTCAACCTCTTCGGCCAGACACCTGTACAGGTGCTTTCAAAGTCCTGCGTGAGGGAGATATGGATGTTTTACAACACCTTGAAGATCTACCTTTAGCTTGGAAAACTTTGCATTTCAGTGTCCATCTATTTCCAGCCGTTATTCAAGTTTAAAGCAAATTCACTGGAAATAGGTTCTAAATGCCTCATCTCTGGACTGTGGCAGTTGGTGTAAACTGATGATACTCCTCAGGTGGGGGCAAAGCTTAGGAATAAAACTGAGATTTCTGTGTTTTTCTCATTGGCAATATAGAGATGGTAATGCTCATTCACTTGAGGGACGTGTAAATCATTGCATTCAGACTACTGCAGAAATGGAAACTGTTGCGTTATTAGTGTAAATGGTGTATTTTTCTCTATACAAAGTTAAACATGGAATCAAAAGAACCTGTTGTAAAAAACCCTCTAGAGCCTCAGCTTTGCTTCCAAACCCCAAGCTGGGTGCATGAAAGCTTTATTTTTCAGATAATGTCTACAGGGATTTAATGCTGTCATATTCTCCTGACTGACAGTTTTCAAAGGACAGCCTCTGCTTCTTTCACAGGTTGTCAATAGTAAAAAACTTTTTGCATGTTCACTGTTCAATGTTTATTGCTCAAATTGGGTGGTTAGTTGGGGGGTTCATGTGCAAGATTGGAGGGCTATAGGGATGATGCTGCTGAGAAAATTAATTTCTCAGTGACAAAGTAAAATGGATTACAAGAAGAAAGGTGTTTCAGGAGATAGATGTAGCAGAACAGGGTGTTTTGATTGAGGTTGTCAATGTTGCATATTTAAGCTGAGGATCAACACTCATTGAGTTTAACTGGAAATCTGTATTAGGTAGGTGGCTTTGCAAATCTTACCATTTACAGATACACATTCCTGTTTTTCTGCACAGACAATATTATCCACAAAAATGCATCTGACCTCCAAATTGTAAAACATTTTCA
Source organism: Empidonax traillii (assembly GCF_003031625.1). Taxonomy (NCBI): domain Eukaryota; kingdom Metazoa; phylum Chordata; class Aves; order Passeriformes; family Tyrannidae; genus Empidonax; species Empidonax traillii. The sequence continues at coordinate 30,133 of NW_020956837.1, forward strand.
CTAAGGGATAAGGTAGATGACTACTTCATTTATGAGATAAGTAGACATTTGTCCCATTCAGCTACTTATAGTATTTATATAAATCAGTTAATAAAATGAACACTGCTGTTCTGATATTCTCATTGGGACTCAGTATGTTTTTTAAATAGACATATTTGATTAATGCCAATATCTCTCAACCAAGCGTTCATACTCTCATGCACCTGAAAAATGACAGCTGGAGACAAAGTGCATGTTTGCAAAATAGTAATAAAACTTACAGAGAACTGTTGTTCTTATCTTTGGAGACTTACAGTTTCTCTAGAAGGATGAAATGTCATGGCTGGAGAACACAGTCAGTGAGAAGGTGGGTTTCTGCATCTTATTTTACTGCTGGAGATCCTGCTCTGGATTCTGCCTCACCTCTTTCGCAACATCGTAGTTATGATTCAGGGCAACACTCTTCTGTCAAATCCCCCCATGGCAAAGTTTTGAAAGAGAGCCAGAACATAACTAGCTTTGGATGACACATGTCCAGGGAAGAATTTGGTGCTGTGCTTCAGGAGCTGGGCTGACAGGGCTTTGTGGTATTTGGCACATGGTGGTAGGTCACCTGTCAGGTCACATGCCATGCTGGGCATTGTTTTTCCTTACAGAGAGCAGAGCAGTCAAGAAAAAAAAAAAAAAAGAAAAAAAAAGGCTGTTTGTTTTTTTTTTTTTTATCATGCAAACAGCTTCATTTTGAGAGTGGAAGATTGTGAGTGCAGAAGACTAAAGGTATCCTTGTTTTGATCCCCACTGACACCTATGCTTGGTGACAGTTGTCCCTTGGTTGAGTAGATAGGGGAAGGCTGGTGCCATGTGGGAATTGCTGGGATGTGGTGTCTGGCACTGTGCTCCCTTTTGTTTCTGCACCAGTTTGCTCCTTTCTAGAAACAACTTTTATTTGGACCAAGTGTAAGCTAACATCAAAGGTATTTTCACTTCTTTCTGAGGTTATTATTTTAAAGGGCAAATAATGCCCAGAGCAGGATTTTACCATTCTCTCAAGTTTTTTTTTTTTTTTTTTTCTGGTGACAAGCGGATTATATTTTTGGCTCTGTTTTATTTTCCTTTTTTTCCTTTGTTTCTGAAACTTTCAACTACCATGAAAACTCCCAAGTGTATTTTGCCCAAATGTATGCAGGTGAGCTTTTAAATGTGAATTGCTCAGTAGACAAATGAGAATCGGTTGCTATATTTAATTATGCAGTTTTCTGTGATGTGTCTTCAACAAGCATTCGTCTTATGGATAGTAATTATTCTTAGCATGCCCATCTGAGCAAGATTATGCTTTGGTAATTGCTTTTGAATCCTATATCCATTTTATTTTAAGCAGCACTCTCTTTAATCCTTTCTATCAATGTTTGGGGATTGAAGGTGAGGTGAGCATGTGGCAGGAGCAAGGGAAGGATTTCTCTCTTTCTTTGTTTGGATGCTGCCAAGCTGACATGGTAGAAGTGGAGGGTGGTTGATGACGAGCACAGATGATGACAAACAGGCTGCTGGCTCATTTGTTCTGCACACTGATGCACTGCACAGTGAGGCAGCCCAGGTGACACTGCTGGCAGGCAGCTTGTGCAGATCCTCATGCAGTTGCTGCTTCTTGCAGTGGAAGTGCGAGACACTTCCCTCCAGTGATGCAGGGCCATGCTGATGATACCACTGTTGTTCATCTGCGATAGAAGTGTGATGATTTCTCTTTGTGGCTTATGTATGGACCAACGGCCTGGCAGCTTTGGGCAGCAGGTGGTCAAATAGCTCTTCATGTTTTTGAAATGAAAGTTAGGATTCTTCAGCTAAGTGCCTGTATTGGACAGATCTGAATGTAACCTAGGGAATTAGTTGTGTTGTGCCTTTATTTTCCTTTGCTATGCTTGCTTGGTCTTGTTGGTCACACTAGCTATTTTATTTACGTAAATAAGCTCAGAAGGTGCTTTTTGAAAAGATGAATTAGATATCTCCATGCTCATCTTTTCAGTAGGAAAGCAGTGGAGTTGACAAGATGTTTTCATGATCATAGTGAATGCTTCCAGCCAGAGGTAACTGGAACTCTTGATGAGGAGGGGGAAAAGAAAAAGCTTATGGCCTGGTTTATGGCTGCTGGCAAAACAAGGTGTGGAAGCCCTTTGTATTGCCCTGATGTTTTAATATATCTCTTCAAACTCAGCGCAGTGTAGCCCTTTGCCATGCACTGTCTCAAATATGTCTAGGTGCCTCAAGAGATCTCTTCTTCGAAAACCTATCTGCTAACCTGCTTATTCTTCTCACTCAGCACACCCCATCTGCAGATCTGTGTGGATGGGTAGGGAGGAGAGAGCCTTTCATTCTCTCAAACACCTTACCCTTTGATCTCTGCAGCATTTCTGTAGGCACTGGACTCGAAGAGTTCTTGTACTAGGGAAACATGGCCCCTTCTGATAGGTCATTCCCTTGAGCAAAGGGCATTGTGTTTGCACAGCACAGGTAATAAACACAGCTCTTGGGAGCAACTGAAATCTCTCTTCAAAGGCTTGTTGCTAAAATCCTCAACTCTACGTGAAAAAACAATCTGGTGTACTAAAATAACCCCTAAATTCTCTGAAGGCACAAAAGTGCTTGCAGAGTATCCACACCACTTACTGCTTCCCCTTGCACTGTGCTCATGTCTGCTACCTACAACTAGGATGTGTTCAGTCCAAGGCAGGTGTACCCTGAACTAGTTTTGTCAAACCAGATGGATCCAAGTGACTAGTTTGAGATCCCTAGTTCCATCTGGAGTTTTAAAAACAAGGCAGCTGTCACGTGTTATTACAGATGAGTGTTAAGGTGGTTTTAATTTTGAGTGGCATGATGCATCTAGCTCCTGGCAGGGAAAAAATAACGTTGTGCCAATGAACTTTGCCATCCTTGGAAGGTAAATATCCCTTCCAGGGGCTATCAATGCATGAGCAGCAACAACAATATTCCTCCAAAAGAGGTGAAAAGGGAGATTAAGAATTCATATTTTCTGCTCAGGAGACGTAAGATGGATACATACTTGAGAATGTGGGTTTAGCTGTCCACTGCCAGAAATGAGGTCAGGAAAACTGTGACTTGAAGCAGAATCAATACAATGCAGCATTTCAAAGTAGTTTTTTAAAAGTGTGTTTATTTGTTTTGGTGTGGATTTTTTTGTTTTGTTTTTTCTTTTGTTTTGTGTTGGTTTGTTTTTGTATGTGTTTTTTGGAGTAGTTGTTTGTTTCTTCTGGTGTTGGTTTGGTGGTTTGTTTGTTTTGTGTGGTCTGTTTGGGTTTTTTTTCCCTTCTGCTGACCATTGTGATTATTACCATTAATAGCCGGAATTTATGGGTTTCTTTGAGCTGCTCCAAGAGAAGCCATGTATGGGCAGTTTCTGCAGAGGGAGGCCAAAAACTTGCATAGACTGAGAGAAGGGGGTTAGTTAAGAGAGTCTAGAAAAACAGGAGAACTGTGGAGCTGTTTTGGCAGAACTGTTGGGTCCAGAGACCTGGTTTGTCCTCCTGAATTTGTTCAGTCAGATTTAGTCATGGCTCTTGAGCGTAGCCTCAGCAGAAGTCTTTGCTTCGGTGAATAAAGGGAGGAAGGCACTATATTGTTGCCTGGGCCACTTTCCTCTTGATCACCTATTTTTGGCCCCTTGATAGTGTGTTCCTGTGTGACCCTGTGGTGTAGGCACAGCTGAGAGGGTGGCTCAGATGTTGAAGTGGTGGCTGATGAGTGATGAAAGCGAAGGGACATTGGTGCTGAGGAGATGCAGCGGTGGTCTCACTGAGTACTTGAGGCTGCTTTTGGGGGGCCAGACTTCACTGAAGTTTCTTGGTATGCTACAGGTTTCCTGATGATTATGGGCAAGAGAAATGGTAGCCAAGGTCCCACATCCAGAATATGTCATGACTATTTTATTACTTAGTTTTCCCATTAGTTACTTCTGTTGGTGGGGAAAGCTGACAAGACACAAAATACTGGAGAGGAGTCAATGTGGTACCACATTTCAGAGACAAGATGTTGGCTCAGTTACAGTGTTTGGTCTCAGTTACAGGTGATTCAGACCCATCTTTTTCTCCACTTGTGGAGTAGGGAGCCTGAAGATAAATGTCTGAAATCCAAGTGATGTGAGCATGCTGCCATGCAGATTCAATGAAAAACATTTGTGTCAATTCCTTGTTGATCAGGCCTGATTCTTCCCTCCCCAGGAGTCAACTTTCATCTTCAATTTCCTGCCTATCCCATCTTTGGGACTTGGCAAAAGTTGAACGGGCTTAGGGAGGTTTTTCTCACTGAGCTCTGTCCTCCACCTAACTCAAAAAAGAAATAGCAAAGAACAAAAGCAATTCCCCTTCCATCCCTCTTTTCCTTGTTCTTTGGGGGCATAACAAACTTCCCATGACAGAAGATGAATTCGTGACGCTGCTAACATGTGGGGAGATAGCTTTCTCATGCAAGTGTATTTCCACCAAGGGCTGAACCCATGGTGAATGTAGATGCTAGCATTAGGAATGGTTTTTAACATCCTGGGCGGGGGGGGTAAGGATGGGCAAACCAGCATATGGTGCCTTGTCAAACCAGCATGTCATCAGCGTTAGAGCCAGACAATCTTTCATTTTTATTATATTTGTAACATCTCTAATTTCCTTGGCATAATGCACTTAATCCATAATTATAAAATACACAACTAGTCCTTGGCTTTGCTCTGTTCTCATAACGTGAGAGTGATTCTGTGTGTTTATTAATTTAACTTTCTACAAGCTAACAGATTGCCATTAAAAAACCTCAGAATTTCTCAACCAGTACAGCCAATAGCTGCATTTCAGCAAAGGTCCCACAGTACAAGTTGAACAATAACTACCACTCCTGTGCCACTTGCAGTTTTTAATTGAATTTCTATCCCATGGATATCGTGTCAGAGCCATTCATCTGCTCCAGTAAGTCTTCTGATATTAAACAAGTTCTTTCAAGTTATTATTGTTGCACAAATACTGCTCAGCAGTTCATTTGCGTTGCATATACGCTGGTCTGGTGGAGGTAATGCAGTGCAGAAAATTTCAGCTTGTGTAGGCAAAACAAAGGAATTATTTGGATGCAATTATTGTACTGTACCTTTCCACTTCTTTTCTTGTTGGATCTGTTCTTCCTGTCCTGCTTAGCGCGAGACACTGACATTGGAAAATTGTTTTACAGCTGTGTTTCTGAGATGGTGCTCTTGCTTAGACTGACTGTGACTCTTGGAACTGGCTGCACTGACATGAACGTGGTTCAGAATACCATGTGTTGGGGTCTGAATAGCTCCAGAATAACAAGTTCTGGCACCACTGAAGCTGTGCCCTTGGGTTCAATGTGTGGAACTGAGGACATCCATGGTTCAGACTTTGCTGTCACTTTAACTCTGCCCTTCTCCATCATCTACATAACTTTTTTCAAAAGATTAATCATTGTGTTTTGTGGAAAGATATAATTTCAGCCCCACTATCCCTCTGTCTAATTCAGAGACTTCTTATCTCCAGCAGCGTGTTTATGGTACTGAAGTATTACAGTCTATGACTAGTTTTTGGTCTCTTCTTGCTGAATGGTGTCTTTGGCTGATAGCATAGAGTAAACAAAATCAGGGTTAAGTTTCCAAGCAAATTGTGGTGAAGGTCTGTGTCAGTAGACTGTTCAGGAGGGAAGGTCTGAACTGTGTTCGCTGACTGTCAGTAAGAAAAAGCAGAGGGAATATCTTCACTGCCAGACTAGAAATGAAACTCTATCTGGCAAAGTTCTTGATGGGAGTTTTCTTAGGGGTTGCAATGAGAAGTGCAAGTGTGCCATGCTAAATATTAATTACATGGTGATTCTAATATGAAAAATTAATAGTAATTTTCCAGCATGTTTCTCCCCCTAACTTTGTTTTCTATTGACTAGTATACTAAATTCTATTTGGGAATTAATACTTCAGACACCCTAGAAGTCATAGTGACACCAAACATCTGGGCTTTGGCGTTGCTACCTCCCAGCTGAAGCTGAGTCTGACGGTGCTAAGCCTGTCTCCTTCTCTGTTCACCCTGAGGGACATGTTTGGATGCACTGGTAGTGTGGAGAGAAGCACTCCAACAACGGGCTTGCTCTTGGTTTGATGTGCAAATACATAATGATTACTGATGTCTGCTCTTGAGCATCTTCACAAGAGGTTCTCAGGAAACTGGAGCACTGTTGCTTCTCTGCAGATTACTGGTGTGAGGGCAGGTCTGTGTGGGGTGCGAGTAGTGTCAAGGCCTCCAAGTTGCCCATATTTGAAGTGAAGTGAATCTCAATTCTCCAGCCACAGGTTTGAACTATAAGGCATTTTTTTAATTTTTATTTTTTTAAGCATCTTGGAGAATAAATTCTCTTAATGATGTGTATATTGTGATGACAAGGTCTTACCTGTGGCACAGGGACCAAAGGACATCTGGGTACTGCAAATGGGCCATCACTGGAATCTGTTTGATGCATGAAGAAGCAGCTGCCTGAGGATATCCTGCTGTCCAAAGGTATAAGCCTTGCTTTAAGGACAGCATTTGCTGTATTTATTTACATCCTAATTTCTGGATCCAACATCATTCCAGGAAGTTCATGGGACAACCCTAGGTTTAGTATTACCTTGTCTGGATTCAACATGTTTTCAGTTCTCACTGCCCTATGAGCTATCCAGGAAGCATTTCAAAGCATGTAGCAAAATCCCATTTAGAGCCTGTCTAGAAACCTCGATCTGAAAAACTCTGCCTCTTTATCTTCCCTGTAAGGTTGCAACTCTGATATTAGCTTGTGACAGCAATTATTGATGGTGTCATTAAGGATGAGATAGCATTCCTGGAAATGCATTTAATATTTTCCCCCTTTTTTTTTTTGCTGCAGGGACACTGATAAGTGGTGGCAGAATGAGATGTAAAAAAAGAAAAAGAGAGAGAGAGAGAAGGTGGGGGTTAAAGAAGCCCATGTTTATTTGCCCTCATTCATGAGGAAGTGAGATTAATTAACGAAAAACTTTGTGTACCAGACCTATTAAAATGTAATCTTTGTAAAATAATTACTTGTACCAAAAACTCATCATTATTTATTTTCTGTTTTCACCATCAGTTATGTAGTAAAGTATGGACAGAGAAATAACCCCTTCAGAAAGCACTCCCAACAGGCTGTTACAATTGGCTCGAAAAGACAGCTGCTATTTCACCATGCTGTTCGATTATTACAAACACATTGTTTTAAATCTTAGCAGCTGTGTAATAGTTGCATGTGTTCATGATGTTGTATCTCTTTCTGTGTTCACTCTTTCAGTAATCACTGCACTAAAGTCTCAATATGAACTTTACTGATCCATGATTGTAGCTCATTAACATGGATGTATTCGCTTGAGTCTGAGTCAAACACAATTAAATATGTGTGTCTAAAATAGACTCTGGGGAAAGGCTTTTTTGACTGCATGGACTGTGATTAATACAGGTACACAACAAAGGAGCTAAAGATGTATTGGGAGAGGGAGGGATGGGGTGAAATGACTTGGGTGAAGCTTGGTTAAGCTTGGCAGATTTCCTGTAGCAGATCCTCTCACCCGTTTGTTTATATTTTCATCTGGCTAAATGATGCAAGTTTACCGCAGTACCTGTTTAAAAGTGAGTGATGGGGCTATGTGGAGGGAATGCTCTGAGGAACATGCTCTACTGTACTAAGGCTTCCAATTTTGGATGTGATGAGTAGTTTCTATTGGACATATACTAGCTGAGGGTCTACTATTAAACTATGAACAACCTGCAACATACTCAAGGCAATGTTGTGGATCCTGGAGGTTTCCTGTCCACACACCCTCCTAGTGACCATCTGAAGGGACAAAGGTGAGGGAAGAAAGTTAATTTGTTCTGAGCCACTGGCCACTCATGACTGCCCTGATTCTTTGAAACAAGCTGCAGAGATGCACCACTCTTCCTACATATTCTTATTTTCAGGGTGTCCATGCACTGCTCATTGATGACTAAATGCTTATGCTTGAAATCATGGCAATATGTGAACCTTCCTCTTTTGTACCCATATTTTGGTTTCTCCGTTGTCCTCAGAGCAAATAAAACCTGCAGAGATGTGCACAGAGAAGTCTGCAGAACTGCCCCTGCACCAGGTGGTTGATCAGATCTGCAAGGGGTTTATTTTCAGAGCATTACTTCTCAGACTGCAGGAAGATTCATTTCCAGTATGTTAAAGCTGATGTTAAAACAAACCACGTGCCTTCTGGTAAGGCAGCTAAAAAGGATAAGGAAATGGCCAGTGATGAGCTGCCACTATTTCCTAATTAATCACAGGCTATTGCAATTTACCTACTAAAAGATGGGCAAGCCTTCAATGCTGACATTATCCATGGGGGACTTGATGGTACCCTCCAGGAATGTAGTATCATGCTTCATTTTGTCATTGGCTTTTGAAGCATCAGGCTAAGTAGGATGAAGGGATAAAAACCATTTCTCTCCTGGTCTAAATAATACGACTGAAAGAACTTCAGTCTCACTGTTTTAAAACTTTCTGGGGACTGTGAGTGAACCATGCAGAGTTGGAGTACAGTTAAAGACACACTTCACAATTAATTGAATTTGGCTCTAATTTTTTTTCTTCCTTTTTTGAAGCATTGATCCATGGACAGTGCTATCAGAAACGCAAGCAACAGCTGGTTGATCACTAGGCAGATGCCCTGAGTTAGAGTAGAGCCCAAGTTCAAGAGGAAAGCATAGCCAAAGATCCAAAACATACAGTCACAGACTTGAATACTAGGATAGACCTGGGATAGTCCATGGATGGACTCTGAGCTCTGTCATAACACAGGGCACAGGACCTCACACAGGCCAGTTTGTTTGCAGTGGATAAGAAGGTCTGGATCTCAGTTTGCTGTTTGAAATGTCTAACTCATGTGAACCTTTGTGGGAGATGCCATATTCCAGCCTAGATGGTTGGAACAAGAGCAAAATATGCTCTCATGTGTCTCTGGCAAAAACATCTCAGCCACATGGGAAGACTGTGGCAAAGTAGGAAACTTGAAGGTCTCCCAAGATACCTTCCAATGCCTTTAGTACAACAGAATTATTTCTTCAGTGACCATCAGAGTCTGTGTCTTGATTGTTTGTGTTTGAGCCTTTCCGTGATTCAATCCAAATACACAAAGAAAATCCATGGTGTGTTTAGGAAAAGGACTTCAGCATCTTGGATAGCAGACAATTTTCCCCTTTCACTTACCTTGATAATATGCAGGGTACTTAGCTCTTCATTAACTCCATTTAGATAAAAGTCAAGACTTCAGCTTGAATAAGAACCACATTTTCAGCACTTAGGAGCAAAGGCACAGAGATATTTATCCTTGTGTTTGAGGCCCTAAACAAAAATATTCCTCTTCTAACACATGGAAGAAATACCATTCTACAGTGTAGTACAGGAACCACTTCTCAGTTGTAGCTTAAATTAGGTCTATCTGACTATTTCTATCAGGCTAGAGAGATGATCGGTCTCTTGCAGTGCTTCCTTTTTTTTTCCTTGTGTCTCAGCCTAAGATATCCTCCTTTGTAAGTTTGAAGGGGATCTGCCTTTCCTTGTGCTCTGTTTACTATTCCTCTATTAAGAAGACAATCACCCAGCTATCTCCTGGGGGACTTGCTGGAGCTGATTGACTTTTCAAGCTGTTCCCACTTTATTGATCTTCTGCCTGAAAAAATTCCAACAGGTTTACTTCCCCAAGGCAAAGTGTTTTGTGTTAGATGACCTTCTAAGTGCCAAGTGCAAAAGATGACAGGAAAAGGAGGCTTTTCTGAACCAACTGTGGTTTGAAAGATATTAGGCAGTAAGGTCTTATGGCATGATAGTGTGGGAGTGATTGGTTGTGTGCTTTCAGAACTGCCCACAAGTGACAAGAAATTAGTGGGAAAGAGGGGTATCCCTGCATTGAGCATCTGCCCTATGGATCACAGCTGTTTATTAACCTTGGTAATAAACAGGAAGCTTACCTTTTTGGAAAGTCTGTATTAATGCAAGCTTAGAGCCCAGTGTCTGCATCTTCAAAACATGTTTTAATCCTCGTGCTCAGGGAACGAATGAGACTCACACTTGACCAGTGCCAGTATGAAATACCTACATGCAGTGCAGCACTGGAGTTAACTGCATTATGAGAGGTGTAATCAAGCTGCTGATCTGACTATTGCCCAAGCCAAGAAACTGGGTGATAGCTCCCTTTCATTTTTGCACTTATATCCCTGTCCTGATATTTCTCAAGCAAAATTCTCCACTCTGAGGAACTAGGAGAGGATATAGTGCCATAATCTGACTGTCTGGATGAGAAAGGAACAGAGTCACTTGGGACCATTCAGAACAAACCTGGCTTATTGCCCAGGGACCAAGTTGTATAACCAGGTCACCCTGCAAAGCAAGTGTTGCAATCTACAGAAAAGCATTGTCAGTTGTGTAATCTGGCCTGAGAGCTCTTTCTGTCTGCTGAATTGTGATGTCTGTGTTATGCAATGCTTCAAACTGTAAATTCAGAAGAGTGGGAGGGTTTGCAGACCCTGTTAGGGATATTTCAGTGGTAATTCAAATGGATAAGCTTCAAAGGATTCAGGACTGTGATGATTTTATGTTTTGTTTTATTTATTTATTTCACATATTGAAAGAGAGCTTGTGCTGAAGTCTGTTCTGATGGGAGTATGTGATCACAAAATACCTGTTGAGAGCAATATTCTCCTGAGACTTACTTTTGTTCTTTTATGGCTCCAAATTCTGTTTGCTTCTTGAGAAAACTGAACTCACACTATTGCTTTTATTTTGTCCACGCAGTTTTAAACTTTGAAGTTTTTAGAAATGCAGAATTCCTACAAATGCAAAATTGCGAAATGCTTGCAAGATGCATTACATCCTCTTGTTAATGTTGTTACTGGGAGCCCCTGGTGGTCCAGGGGAAAATTCACTGCACTGTCACTGCAGAGACCCGGGTTCGATTCCCGGTCGGGGCCCCTCCCCGGGCAGATGGAGCTCGTTAGCCCTGTAAGGCAATCCATCTACGTCCTGAGGACCTCGCTGCCACCGTCCAAGCGTGCTTGGCCCGGCAGATGAACCTCAGGATTAAAGGGTGGGCTCAGTTCCGCGCACACTGTGTCTCACCTAAAAAATCCAATGCGCAGGCTGGAAGGTGGAAAGACCTTCCCCGGTTCTTCGTTCGCGAAGAGACTGGCCATTATTTAATGTTGTTACTAGTCTATATGTTTATAAATATACACAGATATAGTGGGTCCTGACCTTTTTTTGTGTAAATTTGTGTAAATTTGTAAATATTATTTGTTCTCTTGTATGTAATAGGGTCACACTGACTTTAACTAATTTGAGATCTGGTGCTGTCTTATTAGTTCTGGAGAAGTGGCGTGTAGAGGTTCTCAGTCATTTTATGACTGGAGGTAAAGATGTGTTCCTAAGTCTAGAAGGGTCTTCTTGCACTACCAGTTCTCAACTGTCTCAGGTGGCTGCATCTCATGAGCTTGTTATTTTTGGGAAGAGTGAGAGCCAATTTTTCCTCAGGAAGCTAAGTTAACTAAATGGGAAACTGGAGTGCTGAGGGGCCTTGCCTGGGGTCAGTCAGGATTCTGCTGCATTTATGTTCAGATTGTGTGGGTGTGCTGCTGGGGGCAGTAACCCTTGAGGGTCACAAGTAGGGGAGTTGCAGGTAGACATAAGGCTTGTGGGAGAGGGGTCAGCTAAGGTAAGGGCTGGAATGTGTTGCAGACTAACTGTAAAAGCTGTTTTTGGAATTGTCTGCAATATTTAATATCTGTGTCTAAGGAAGTGGACTAAATTCCCTCCATCATGGCACTTCTTTTTTTTAATTCAGTTTTGCAAAAATTTGCTGATAGTTTGGAAAATTTAATATGCCTTTTGGTTTTTTAGAGATGACTAAGGTTGATCTAAATGTCCTCATAGTACTGCCTACGACTGATCCCAAAACAGTCTGTGTCCAAGGCAAGCTTCTGGTAAACCACCATCCTGGCCACAACCACCATCCCAGGGGCCATGAGTGGACATTGTTGTTTGTATCCCAACTGGGAAACTGAGATTTGAGTCACCTGTCCCTCTGTTTTAGAAGGGTGTGGTGACCTCCTGTCAGGGTAGTTTGTGTAGCTCAGAGTGTGTTTATCCTCTGAATGTTTGGAAGGACTTTGACATCCCAATCCAGCACAAAAGTATAGATTTTAGTGACGGGGCAGTTCCAAAGTCTCCCCTTGACATTTTTTTCAGTACACATTTAAGGGGAGCTCCAGTTTAAATATGCACCTAATAGTGTGGATGTTAAATTGAACTTCTCCAACTGCTTCAGAAAAATCCCACATTCAAAGCACTTCATTTTGCTATAAAATAATGCCAATTAAAATGATTAGCTACTTCAGAGAACTGTTAGAGAAGCATTTTTAGCTATAGTAATAAAAGTAGAAAAGGGCCTGGGAAGGGCCTTGTCTCTAATTAATTATCTAATTAATATCTGATTAATTAATGAGGCTTTGTCATCAAAGCTTCCTTTTATCTTTGAGGCTATTAAAGTGTCCTCTAGACCAAATTTCTGAATATGTGTTGATAAGGCCATCTTTGCTGAGTCAGTCAAGTGCTTGGAATAAAATCAGTATGCTGCCTCATCAGGGATGCATAAAACACCTCTTTGGAAAATTAGAATACATCAGAATCAAGAACACGATAAATATGACAGATTTTTTAGGCAGTACAAATGAAAAATGAGTAATGATGAAGTGTATTCCTTCAGAGGTGTAAAAAGTAGTGTTTTTACATAGATTCTGCAGTAGTGAAAGGACCAGAGCAGAAAAAGTAGAGGCCCTTTTGAAGTCAGACTGTCTTAGCTCCAGGCTGGCCCTGTTTCATGGTAACTGAGCTCTGCCCTGAGTAGTGGTTGCCGGATTGTGGTGTCCTAATCTCACATGATGAGGTTCTGTGAGGTACCATTTCTACCAGCGGGCATCAGCTTTGTCCGGCAACAACAAGGATTGCCAGCAGTTCATCAGTGGTGTAATGGGGCAAACATACAATGAAGGGAAGTGCTTATCCCAGCTTTTAAGGAGAACCCACTTCACGTTTTATCAGGTCTCTGTTTATACTCTATTTTGCCAGTAACTATTGGGAAATCCATATCATACTTCTCTGCTTATCTCTGCTTTCTTCATTTTGTAATGCTGTAGAGTGGGTAAGTCACAGCAGAGTCCTGATACCATTTGGCACCTGCTTCTAGTAGTAATTCTCATACATATCCTCACAGAATAATAACAGTTAAAATGTAGAGCACTCGAGCATTATGATAAATCATGAACTTTTGGTCTCAGCCAGGATGGCAGAGATCTTTCTCCTTCATTTGTGCTGTCAGCTTAGTGCATAAAATTTTCTAATCCATTTAGGGTGAGATACACCTTGCTTTGTGCTGCTTTTGCTCTGTGTGTTGGTTGCTCTGGCCTCCCTTGTATACTGAAGGGTGGAAGACACCTTAAGGGAACAATATATCCTCATTTATTTTAGGGTGAATAAGTCATACTCTGAAGTTAACAGTCTCTGTTGATAAGTAGAGAAAAAATGTGAACAGGCTAGGGAGCCAGGATCCCAGGTTCTCTAAAATATAGGATAATTTTTATAGGTTTTATGTTTCTGGCTCTTGCCTGCCATCAGGTGTTAGGATCCATCAGTTTGGTTTGGTTTATTTCTGCTTCAGAGTGGAGATTTCGCCATCCTCTGGTAGAAGCAAAATGTTGAGACAACTCCAGAGCCACCTTTAGCCAAATCTGTGTCCCACAGTGGCTGAGATATACTGGCTCGTATTGAATAAACAACAGAGGATACCTTTCAAAAAGAAAAGAGAAGAATCTGCAAGAAAAAAAAAAAAAAAAAAAGAGGAAGCCAGTGTTCCTGGTTAGCTCCTATCACCTTCATTTTGAACTGCAAATCACAATGACTAATGCATCATGGCAGCTCATTTTTCCTTACCAGTCTCCACCTTACAATATAGATGGAAATTTGTCAACAAAGGTCATCCTCAAGTTTTTCAGATGTTTGGTGATGGGGATTGTCATTAATCAAAAAAGAAAGAGGGTGGAGGAGGGGTGGTATCATAATAAAAATTGGGATGGATATTCTGCTGTTTACGTGACATGCAAACTAAAAGGAAAAAAAATTATTTTTTCAAGAGAAATTACTATGATAACTATGAAAACTATGATGTGCTTCAACTTCTTTTTACCCAGTGGAGTCTCTGATTTTAGATGCTTTTGAAACTTTGTGGAAGTCCCCTAGAACTGACAGGTTATAGTTCCAGAAGTATTGAGTATGTAAAACCTTGCGTATGATGGCAGAAAGTGGTTTTATTTAGGTTACATTTATGCTGATATACTTGGATAGTTTGAGGGTTTTTTTCTAAGAAAGATCTTCCTGATAAAGATTGGTCCCTGAGGCATCCATGACAAAAGATGTAATTGGACTAGAAAAAGTAGTCATAGAATGATCAGAGGTGTGAATAGGTTATACAAGGAGTGGCTGAATAAACAGGGAGCCTTGAGACTGAAAGCAAAATCTGTAGGGAATGTGACAACAACCAGTGAAATAAAACATGGCACCATGGGGCTCCATGGTTTTGTACTTGTTAAGTGGCAGCAGTGGGCTCTGAATCATATCATCAAGTTAAAACTAAAGGGAGCATCTCTTCATACACCACACGATTGTGGTGTTTATTACCATGTGCTAGAGCATTTGCCAAAAGGTTCCCCATGGGATTAGACAGATTTATGGAACTAAAAGCCCACTGATGGCTCTTGCACACAAAGACATCATCTTCAATTTAGAAAGTCTGTGATAATGCTGTAGGCTGGGAAATTTCACCAGGAAGCAGTACCATATGCTTGCTTGGTTTCTGTTCCCTTCCCCAGACTTTCATTGTGGCCCTTAGTTTTCTTTAGTGAGATGGAGACAAATGGAGGTAGTTGTATCTGTTTGCAATTGTAAAATATTCTGGCTTTATATTTATTACAGTCACTTTAAAATCATGGTTGGGTAAAGACAAGCTCTCAGCAAATGTTGTGCTCTGAATCTGAAAGATTCACAGACTGCAGATATGGGAATTTCCTTGGTTAGTAAGTAGGCTTAGCTCCACAGGGCTTCTGTGGATACATCTCTTGCAAAAATGTCCACATCCAGACTTACATCAGCTTCAGAGAGGGAAGGACTAAGAATCAGCTTTTGGTTTTTGTCTCCACTGAAGCCATTTTTGTTGTTATAACAGTACACATGGTGTCCTGGCTTAGGGGTGAGGGGTTAGAAGGTCCTTTGGGATGACCTAGCTAGACTGCGTTGGTTTCTGTTTTTTTCTTTTTGATCTGTTTTTTTGTTTGGTTGGTTTAGTTTTGTTGTTGCTTCGTGGAGGGTTTTTTTAGCGAGATTTTTGGTTAGTTTTGGCTTTGGCTTTGGCTTTGGGAGTGGAAGATGTTCAGCTACTGACAGCCATAGTCACCAAAAGCCAGGAACTAGTCTAGAATGTTCAACAAGGAAGAAAAGAAATAATCTCAAATAGTTCAAAGAGGTGGGGCCAAAACACGCTTAAGGACTGATATTCTTTCAAAAGGGAGCAGACTTCTGCCCTGCCTGTACTTCTGCCCTGCCTGTAAGTTGGTGGGACCAGTTTCTCACATGCTGTAGTAAGTTTTGAGTGGTTGGCCTGCTCCTGATTTTGAATGCTGTGCTCTGGTAAGACTCCACTTAGCCCTTTGGTGCTAAGCAGTGTGGAGGGGTTAGTGCTGAGACAGCTTTTTCCCCAGCCCTGAACCATGTATGGTCATTTAGGTGAACTGGTGAGAGGAGTTTACAGCTGGGGTGGTGATCTGGGGATAGTTCCCCTGGACTCTGACTCAGGAGGGGTCTTTTCTCAGTGTTCCATAGCTTCAGAAAGGCCTTTATTTCAGGGAGAGTAATTTGAGGGGACAGAAGGGGAAGTGAGAGATGGAAACAAATTTTTTCACAAGCAATGGAACATTGGCAGCCTGAATTCAAGTGTTGTGAAGTTGTGTTCTTTGTAGTGTATTAATGTGTGAGCTGTGTTTGAATGTTTTCCTGCAGCTGGATGTTCAGAGAGATGTGCCTGCTCTCATGTTTCATGGGATTTGGTTTTATGCTGCAACTTTTCTTTGAGCCCTCATAATTGCTCTGCTTTTCCTGGCTGTTGGTTTTCATGAAACTTGTAGAAACTTTGTTCCTCTTGGGTTTTTTTTTCGCTCTGTCAAACTGGGAGAAAGTTGGCCAACGGGTAAAAGAAAAAAGTTGTTTGGGGGATATGGAGAGACAGGCACACTGCAGGCAGACAGTTTTCAGGCCCACGAGAAGAGAAGCAAATATTGATCTGGTCTCTGTGTGTTCCTGTTGCTCTTTGAAGTGCACAGAGAATAGGGGTATTCTCCTGCTCACTTAAGCAGAGCTGTGCCTCCACAGAGTTCTCAGTTTGGGGCTGCAGGTATGTGTGGTGGGACTGTGATCTGGAGATGAATGCATAAGCTTCAGAAAATGGCTCGGAATCTCAAATCAGAACCACATGTGGCTCCTTCTCCACACAGAGTCAGGGAGAGTCACAGGTGCAGAGGAGAAACCCCCTGACAGGAGAGTTGGTGGCAAATATTCAGTCAAGGAGGTTGACTTGTCCCTCCCGGTCATCCAGTGCCAGCATTTGCACCTCTTTTTCTCCTTAGAGACTGATCCATGTTTTATACCCTATCTCCATAGCTGAGTAGCTGAGACTGCAAATAAACAAGCCCACCTTTCTCTGTGTGACAGAGCCCCAGAGATGGAAACTGTCCAAGAGAAGAACTCCAAAAGCTATTCACAGGGCATTATTTCTGCCTCTACACACCTCTACTCCATATGCCTGGGATTCAGCAAGTCTTAGTATTGAAGTTTGCTGGCTCAGGTCTGTTTGTCAGACTCACAGGGAAGCTGAGACTCAGACTTACAGGAGAATAATGGATTTTTTTAGCTCTAGGTGCACAGAGTTATGACCAAGTTTGGTAGAGAGAAGCTTCTTTGCCTGGGTGTATCTCTTGCCCGTGCTCTGCCAAACTGTGGGACATGGCAGCAATGTTTTAAACATATCACAGCCCATCAAGGAAGGACAGTGGAATCAAGCAGGTGATTTTTTTGCCCCCAACTGTTAATCGCAAAATATGATTATGGGAGAATTTGCAGTATCCCAGTAAAGTACTACATTGTAAACTTTGCTTTTCCATAGGGATGTGTAGAATTTGGAGCCACAGCCTGTTTAGGAAAAGGCCTTATTTATTTGGTTATATGCAGCTTGTGTTGCACTGAATCAGGTCTTTCTTCATGTTAATTAAAACTAGCAAAGAGATTCTTCCTCATGGTTGGTAGAAAACACTAATTACAGAAACCAAAATGCTGAACTGGAATAGAAAAAGGTCCATTCAAAATCGGGCTAGGCCTTGGTTTTTATTGCTTTTCACTATGACACCTTTCTTGGAGTGTTGCCAGCATCTTGGTTTGCAGGACAGAAAGCAGGATAAAAGGGACAATGAATCATAGAATGGTTTGGGTTTCAAGGGACCTTAAAGATCATCTAGTTCCACCCCTCCTGCCACAGACAGGGACACCAAGCAAATGAAAAGAAGTAGCAGAAGAGCAGGAGTGCCACAAGCCAAATTCATGCTCCCTCCAGTTGACTACTTTCAGGTCAGTTTAATTTGCCATGAAAGGCCCAACCAAAGTTTAAGCAGGCATTTTGGGTGTGACTCATGGAGAAGGCCTTTTCTATCACTGAGTCTACAACCTTTAGCCCCCTCCACTCCTTTTATAAATAATGTGCTTTGAGGTGGATCCTATTCTAAGCAGAGGAATAGAAGAGAATATGGTATCCAGTCTGCTTGTAGTGTCATGCAACTGTACGGAAGTGTGGGATAGCTAATTTGGAATTAGAAGTAATTATTAAAGGAGAAAGGTCCAAATTAAGATTAACAGCTGAGCCAGAACTGTTCTATCTCACCTATGGGTCACATCTCTTCTAATTTTCAGGCTTGGGTTGCTAAAATTAGGAGCTTTTTTTTTTTTGGAAATGCTTGTTTTCAGATCAGGCAGTTTGGTGTTAAGGGTTTAGCAGGTTTGAGTATCAAGCCATACAGTAGATGGTTGCAGAAGCTGAAATGGCTAATTGTAGATGCCTGCTTTTGAAAAAATGAATCATTACCTGCATTCAGTTTCTTCATCTCTAGAATAAAGATAATATTTCCCACTATGGCTCTTGGGACTTTGTTATTTTGAATAGATTAGCACGAGACAAAAGCTTTGGATTTTTTGGCCAGGAAAGTGCTATGGAAATACAGTATATTATTGTGATATCCTTTGAGACGTTTCTGTGAAGTCAGTGGTGACTGTCATGATAATAAAGAAAGCCTCAGAGAAGCTAGCAAAATAATGATCCTACTTCCTTTCTAGCTATTCTTTGAAAGGGCAAATGCAATGAGTGATAATGGTTTAATGAGAAAGAGTCATTAGGGCATCCAGCCTGCATCTTTAGAAGTGCAAAGCATTTTGGGAGATCTTAAAATTACTGGGAGAACAAACCCAAAGTAGCTCTGTCAGAATATTAAACTGTTACTTGTATTCTCTTTTAATGCTGATTGAAACCAGTGATCTCTTTCACTGGCTGATGGCTGGTACATATGTAGTCACAAGAGTGGCTTGTTCCTAGCTTCAGGGCTGTTGGAAGGGTGAGATCAAGGAAGTACCTCTGCTTGCCCTCTGTGTGTTATCCTCTGCTTAGAGCTTAGTGTTACTTGAGGATTCCTGACCTGTTGAATCTGCATTTATAGGAGGCCTCATGTACTGGAATTAATTGGCCTGGATTATTCAGTTTTATTAATAAAACTGCTTCAGTTTCAAGCATGGCTGGAGGAGGGAAGCTGTTTTGTTTGTTTGTTTGTTTGTTTGTTTTTTAATTATTATTATTTTTTTTCTTTTTTGTATTGATACCTAGTGAGACAAGAGCTTCAGATACTTCGGAGGGGAAATTTTGATGAAAATACAGTACATTATTGTAATATCCCTTGGGGCGTCTTTGCGAAGCCCAGCAGGTAACAATGCTATGCATTAGTACAAAAAAGTACTTTTGTACACACAAAAAAAGGAGCTAGTATTAGCTCCTTTTATTTAGGATTGAAGAGCTAAACCAGAACACAGGGAAGTTATTTAAGACTTGAACCACACCTGACTGCTGACTGTTCAAAGGAGGAAAGTTTGTTCAACTCATTTAAGGAAAGAACTAGTTACAAAACATTTAGGAATTGTCTTTGAAGAACGCACAGAAGCAAATGTGTTGGAGCCACATCAGTGACAAAGAAAGCTTTGTTCTTTATGAGTTCTTCTACTTGGAAGCTTGAAACCGGAGGCTGTGGCTTGGCCCTTTTGGTGTCACTCTGGACTCCATTAGCAGCAAGGAAAGCAGCAGAGCTGGATGCAGATTCTGGCATTGCTCAGTTTCTGCAGCCACTTGAGCTGCTGGGTGCAGGGGCACTGTTCATTGTGGCTTGGGCCATTTCTCTCCTAGACAGACAAGGAGCAGAAGATTGGTCTCAGGCAGAACCACAAAGCTGTATATGCTAGAGGCTTGCTGAGCCTAGGAATTCAGAAAATTGGTGGAGCGAATTACTGGGAAAGGCGGTGAATTGCTGCATGTTCTCTGATCATCTGTTTGGTAAAAAGCGTGATTGGAGGGGAGCGCAGGGGCCATGGATTCCAATCTTATTAAAATCATAGCTATGAACAGGTAGGCTTTTTGTGAGGGTCTCTCCTTGTCCATCTGCTAAGGGTTGTGTTTGTTCTGTCCCTATGACAGAAGCTGTGTAGTGTTGGGAGCCAGACTCTCCCCACTGTTTGGATGGGGTGGTTGGGCTTTTCATGCAGGTTGTGACCCCTCTCCTAAAGCAAGCTGGTGCTGATCACTCTTCAGGTGTGGTATCCTGTATGAGTTAGCTATTGAGTTGTTCTGGTAGGAGAAATCTTGTTTGTTAGGAAAACAGAGTGTGAAAACAGCAGAGAAGCAGGGCAAAGTGAGGTTTCAAACATGCCCACAAATGAGGAGGAGGAAGCTACAGAAAACCCTCTGTGATGAGGCAGCCCTTTTCCCTAGTCACGAATGGGTAATACCACCCCCAGATCATCTGCTCCTCTGGGTGGGATTTGCTAGTGTAGGGGCCTGAATCTGTAACTCACAAAAATTAAATGCCTGGCACGAAGTAGGATGGGGGTGACTGAGGACTCAAGATGCCAGTTTAGGCACATTTTTATCTAGACATAAGTTCAGCTGTTACAATTCTGAGCCACATTTGGATCCCCATCTCCAAGACAAAAATCAGCCTACCTAAATAAAACTGCTGTTGATGGGTTTAATTTGGATTCTTATGTTGGATTTGTCTGAAAAGAGAATTTGTGCTAAGGATGCTGTTGATATCAGTCCCCTCATTTAGATACCATTTGCAATCCCACACTGGCACATGAGAGCAGAGCCTTTCCCCACAGTCCATCTTCATGGGTGTACCACAGCTACCCAGGTGCTTACGATCAGTTGATACAGACCCTGCCCCAAAGGAGCCAAGTTTTCCTCTCTTTTCTGCTAGCCACTCTGAATGAAATACAAAATCTTGGGGTTTAAGCATCATAATGCTCAAACTGTGACTTTGAGCATCTCTTCACACAGTTATTCTTTTCCCCAGAGCTCTAATAACCACATAAACTCTTTTTGTCTCCTCTTTTCTCCAGGTCAACAGACTATGGCACTACCTATGAAAAGCTAAATGACAAAGTAGGCCTGAAGACTGTGCTGAGCTACCTATATGTCAGTCCCACTAACAAGAGAAAGGTAAGGGAAAGCCATCGAGCTGGTAGCTATAGAAACAAAATTACTGCATTCTGAGAGGAATTATGATCCTAAAGTGAAATCTGGTGGTAATTCACAAGAGCTTGAATTTGCCGCCTAAGTTGCACTAGTATGATTTCACCGAATCTAGTAGAACTGATCCTGTTTTACTTGTGATGAGGATGGAGCATTTAATTCCCAGCTGAATGTGTTAGAGAAATGAAAAGGTTGCTTTTATTTGCTTCTGACTGTTCACCTTTAAAGAAGCTGAACTCACACAAATGTTTCTGGGATTCTTGCTTACACTGGTTTTGGCTAATATACATCTCCCTGCCTTCTGTCTCCTTATTATTAGAAATACTGAGTAAGAGGCATTTATTTCTGCATTTGACTCTTTTTTTCCCTTATGCTTTCCCTAGCTAGAATTTGGAGGTAAAGATGTAAATGACATTTTCACTGGTTGCATCATGTAAGGGGGCTGAAAGCAGAATATGCCTGGGCGAGTGGGTGGGAGACCTACAATTTGATTTGAATGTGTAGGAGAGAAGATGAGGTTACAGCTTTCAAACCCCCTGCTCACGCTTCCCACGTGATGCAATTAGGGCTGCAGCTGGCTCACAGAGCACAGCCCAGGAGTTACTCCTCAGTGCCTTTTGGTTTAAAATTATTGCCTGTGTTGATTCAGGGGAGGTACTGGGACAAAGACGCTTTCAGCAACCCACAGAAATCAGCGTGGGAGGGCTGCAGCACGAAGCTAATTGCTGACAGTGAAGTTGCTTTCAGATGGGGTGCAACCTATTCAGCTTGATCACTTCCAAAGTGCCCATACGCTGTCTCCATCCATAGATTCCGAACTAGTACTTGCTACTTGTACTGTTCTTATTATTACTGTTGTGGTTTCCATCACTGATCAGTCTAGAGAGGTTCTAGGATTGATGTTTATTCCAGTGTATCAGATATAGCTCTGATTATTATGCGTATTTGGATGTACAGGGGGGAGGAAGAATGCAGTGGCCGGGGCTCAGCTTATATTTTTCCTGAAGCAGAAGCTGAATTATTGTGATAACTACCTTGGCTTCTTCCCCCCCTCTCTTTTTATTATTATTATTATTATTATTATTATTATTATTATTATTATTATTATTATTATTATTATTATTATTGGTGGTGGTGGTGATTGTTGCTTTCACTTTTAAATTTGTTTTTGTTTGTTTGTTTTATGAACAAAATGGATTAGGATGTTTTTTAATGTGTTTTCCTGGCCCTCACACCCCTCCCATATTAAATATGGTGAGAATTGAAGAGTTAATTCTTCTTCATTCTGTTTCCAAAGCAACTCTGCCCACCCAAAAGCAGAGGCAATATGCTCGGTTACAAATCCTACGTCACTGGTGTAAAGACTCCCTCAGAAATCAGAGTATGAGGATCTATTATTATCTTCTAGCAATTTCTCAAGCTATCGAGCTTTACAGATTAGCAGTCTTTTCTCTCCTTTTTTTTTTTAATGAAAAACACTGACATTGCATCATATAGTGGCATGCGGATTTCTTGTTTGAGATGACAATTTAAAAGAAATTTTTAGGTCTTCTGTCTTAAGGAAATGATTTTGGACCCACCTGTCCGTCTTTCCCCTTCTCATCCCTTCTGAAAAATCTTATGAAATGTAGAGACAAGCTGTAGGGAAAACTCATAGGAGACCAACTTCAGTGCTGGCTGCCGTGGGAACAATTTTTTTCCATTCTTTCTATCTCTGCAAAATATATAAGCAATGTTACTGTGCATGCTTAGACAGCTTGTCTATCTGAACTCTGCTTTGTCAACCACCAAAGCAATTCCAAACATGCACCGTTTGAAAAATGATTGGAAAAGGTGTCACTGGATTGAAGCACCTGGAATTTGTCAAATTCAGTTTGGGGCTTATTGTCCACCCAATCCCTAATAAGTTCTTGAGGTTGTGCACTGCAAAAAATGCACTCGGATTGTGGTCTTCCTCATCTCTCTGGCTGAATATTGTACCAGTTGCCTGGGGAGTAACCAGAATGTTTTTGCTGAGCGCCTGAGAACAACCTCCAGTAGTGAATCAAAAAACAGCAGGTGAATCAGTTGCATTCCAGCAGAAAAAGTCCAGGTCCCTTGTGTTTCACCTCCAGCAGCAGAAGTGCTGCCTCATTGAACATAATGCAGTGATCTCTTGTGAGCGGCAAAAAACGTCTTTGTTTGTGGCAATAAGTGGGGATGGAGATATCAACAGTAACACACGTGCACAGGGCCTGTGTGCCCACTGTGAACCATGCAGATCCTTTCCAGGCAAGACATTTTCCCCTGAGGCATTCACTCCCAGGTTCTGATTGGACCCTGCATGCCTGGCAGCTTCTGGGCTTGCACATTGTCGCTAGCCCTGTCTTCTCATTAGTGCTTAGAGGATTAGCAGTTACCTGGAGGAGGAGAAAAGCTTTCCATACATTCATTCCTAATTGATTTACTAGTGAGAAGGATAATTACCTCTCAGCTACCCTGCAGAACTGCAGTGGGAATTACCTGTCAGATTTCTTTGAAGACCCAAAATGTCGCTCTTCAGCTGTTAAATAGGAATTACGCATTCAGCCAAATGCCAGTTATATAAACATCACTTACCTGAATTGTGGCATAACCCTGGACTCAGTTATGAGGCAAGGAGGCACTGGCATTTTGCTTTCTTCTTTTAAAAGAAAAGCTTTTTGTTTCTGATTTTTTTTTTTTTTAATTTTGATGGGAATATTTTCAATTTTGTAGCAATCTCTGATTTATTTCTCTGCTCAGTGCTGTCAGGTCACAGCGGGATGCTGATTTCTCAATACCAACATCATCTGTTGCAACACAGGGCCAGAGTTCAAACCCGGAGGCTGAGCGGATGCGTGAGGAATGGCTATAATCCATGTTCTGGGAGCCTTTGCCATTTGCCCTCTTTCTTGCTCCCAAGAAATCCACACCTAATGCATGCCTTACTCTCCTGAACTATGGCACTCCCACACTCTTTTCTTACAAAGTGGATTCCTTCCTGGAAGAAAAATTGAGCTTCATGTAGGAATGATCTGGTGAAATTCTAAAATACTTGCTACATGTGGAGGTCAGACTTGATGATCTAATGGATATTTAGGCCTTGAAGTATTTCATTCTCTTGGGTTTTATTCTGTTGCCAACAGAGTTAACGTCTGAGCACCTGATGTAAAATTGATGGCAGAAGCAAATCCTCCATTAGCTTCATGTGTTAAAGGCTTTCCTCTTTTAAGCTAATACTTCTTGTTTAAGTTTGGTTTATCTATTTAGTCAATTTTGTTCATTTTATATTCTCTTTAGGCTTCCTTATAAATTGCTCAGAATCATGGAATGGGTCAGGTTGGAAGGGAGCACTGGAGATTAATCTAGTCCAACTCCCAGCTGCAGCAGGGTCCCCTAGAGCATGTTACTCAGAATTGCATTCAGCTGACTTTTAAATATCTCCAGAGAAGGAGACTCCCTGGGCAACCTGTTCCAGTGCTCTATCACCTACACAGTGTGTTTAGAATGTGTCTCCCAGCACTAATTGGAGATCCCCATCAGGGTGCTGAGTATTGCCTCTGTCACTATTTGGTGTCTTGCCAAGTATTGAAATGTCTTTCCTGACACAGCAGACTGGAAAATGCTGGAGCAGGCTGGAAGCAGCTGATCTCTCAGTCCTGTTCTTTGCTCCTCAGGGAAACACATCCATTGCTAATGTTTATCAGTCTGCAAAATCACTGATTATGTCTTTTTGCCTGAAGGGGAAAGAGGCAGCTGAGAGGGGAAGAGGTGAAGAAACATAATCTCTATGACTATCACAGTGATAAATCCAGGACAGCTTTGCTTCTCTCTGGGCACCTCTTGGCTTTGCTGGTGCTTGCCACTTGGAGGTCAGATTTAGGCTATGGCTGTTCCTGGGTTTTATACCTTACTGCTGGGTGATATCAACACTCCTCATGCGCAGTTAATCAAGCCAGAGAGCTGTGTGGCAAAGACTGAGATGAGGTGGCTTTGGCTCTGTCTCCACTTGGTGCAAGGCAGCAGCAGAGCTGGGTCCCAGAGTGCCCAGTCCCAGCTGTTACCCCAACCTGCTGGGGGCTGGTCTTGGAGCTGAGATAGGGGCTGTCCATTTTGTAGAAATCACAGAAGGTGTTTGGAAAAGGCACTTTGCCAGTGTGTAATTTGACATTTACAGTTGTAATTAAATCAATATAACAGTATGCAGATATCAAAGGAAGTTGTTGAGACTACTTCTTCCCAGCTGTGATTCCTCTTCTTCTCTGGTATCATTATAAGTGACCAGGCACGTTTGGTGATCTCAGATCACCCGTTATTTGAAACAAGAGCACACTGGTTGCTGACATAAGGAAACTGCTAAACATTCTGCAGCCCACTGTGAATCTGGAGACTTTGGCTGCATCATATTCAAAACACTCCGTGCTGTGAGCCAGGATAACTTCACCTTCCTGTGGAGCTGTTGTACTGCTAATTCCCTTCCCCTAAGAACTAACAAGTTCAGGGTTTCACAGCGCTTTGCAAGTGTGTGGACAGCCTCTGCTGCTGGAAGTTGACACTGCCAGACTTGTATCTGCTCTCTTGCTTGGGCTGTTTCTTCTTTCAGTTGCGCACTGGAGACTTGTGTTTAGATCAGGTAAATCTGCATTTAGCTCTCGTTACTGCTATGGAATTGCAGGTGATCATTAGCCCTAGCAGTCAGACAGCTCTGAAGTCCTGGAGACCGTGGCCTTCTTGAGTTACCATTTTGAGCCCTGGTGAGAAGCTAGGTCCCTCCATGTTGGCACTTCCAACACCATGAAGATGCTCTAAAAGCATCCAGGGCACATCTTCCCCTTTGGTGCATCTACCCACACAGTTGTTTGCCTGAGAGAGAGACCACAAGAGAAGCACCTACTTCGTCCAGTTGCCGAAGGGGTTGCAATTCTGTGGTGAACTTCAGAAAGGAGAAACTTTCATATTTGTTTTGCAGCACCCCTTCCTTAGAGATGAATGGGATTTAAGGGCAGATGGTTGAGTGCTCTGAAAAGCTGAGACTTGCAAAACACATAGCTTTGGCTTTTGTACCCTGTAGCCTTTTGTCTGTCTATGGGGATATGACAAAAGACTGCTTACTCTCTGCTGGGCAGGGATCTTGGTTCCCTGCTGACCTTTAATTTAATGCTATATTTTGGGCATTAGTTACATTTTACTAGAGGCAGATTTTCCCAGCAGTCTGGGAATTAGAATTGTTTATTTCTTCCAAAGCACTAAGGGAAAAAAGTCTTCTCTATTTTAATAAGAACATTTCTCTTGGCTTTTTAAGTTTCCATTTTCTTTATATCCCAATTCTCTCTTTTTTTCTTTTTTTTTTTTTTTAATGGTTGTTGGAAAAATTCTGCTAGAAAATGAAATAATTTCCACAAATAATTAGGCTTGTGGTTTTTTGCCAAACTGCCTGCACTTCAAAATGACACTGGAGCCAGAGTGCTGTGATTCCCTATTTTCTGTCATAAGTTTGTCTGTTGGGTAACATCCCCTGTCCTGAGAACATTTGCTTTCTTCTTGGTTGCCAATAATAGGATTAATTTTAAAATTGATGTCTCATGGAAGGATGTAAAGTCCTTCCAAAGAGTGCAGAAAGATGAGAACCAAAGTCCCATATATCTGAAGCATTGGTCCTTCAGGCACTGAGGTGCATTGTTGAATCTCAAGGAATAGGTCTTAAACCATAGATTTTATGTATTATTTTTTTCCATGGAATATTTTGTGAAGAGTGCTTATTCTTGGGGAAGATGTTGTTTAGTTAAAACCCCAGTTTTCAGTACAAAACTTTTATCTCTACCCTTGGGAATACTGTGGAGGTTGAGTGGATGGAGTTAAAAAGCATTTAAAAGAAAGAGAAGAAAAAGGGAGAGAATGACAAATCTGACAAAATCAACCCCAAAACCACTTTTCTGTATATAGGATTGCTGAGATGAGATGTGGATAAATGGGAGGTCCTGATTGCAGTTAAGAGCTGAGGTAACAGTTCTGATGTCTTAGAAATACCTTTCCTCATGAATTTGTTTTGCAATTCATTTGGATGCAGTTGTCTTTAGCTTTTCTCCTGAGCTGCTACAATCACTGTTGCAAGTGATAACTTGAAGAATTAGGAGTTTCTTAGTCCTTTTTTGCTGACTGTCTGAACAGAAACACCACCCAGGTGCAGTGAATGAAATGAGGACTCTCCCCATTTTTCCCTTCTACCAGAACTAAAGTGTTAGAGGTTTTATTTATAGATAGAACTTCTAGATAAGTGATTTGAACAGTAGTTGTAAACAGCATAAATCAGAAATAAAGTTGTGGTGCTCAGTTAAAGAGCTCTGAGAAAGTGGTTTTGCAGACTAGTTTCTTAGTTGTCATTGAATCAAAATGGAGGGGCCGTGCAAATCACTGAAGCTATAAAAGCCAAAGTCATGCCACACCTCTCATCCCTCATCCTGCCTCTGAACTTGACCTGTCAGAAGGAGAAATGTTTAAAGGTATTTGGAGAGTCAGGAGCTCTGGAAGATAAATCTGATTAGATTTGTTTGTTTCTGTGCAGCTTTTGGGGGTGAAGTGCAGCAGCTGAGCTGGCAGAGAGCAATGCTGCATTGCTGTTCAGCTTAATGAAGAAAAAAGTTAATTGTGACTGTAATATTGAAATTGCAGAGGATTGCATATACCTGACTGGTGACTCGCTAAAACATTTGGACTGACACCACCTCTTAGAGAAGTAAGAGATCCCAAAATGAGCATAAGCCACTTTGACCTCCTCTTTATTTCTTCTTGCTCACTTGAGGAGTAACTGAGAGCAAGCCCTGTCCTGGCCTCATGTATCTCCAAAAGGAATTCCTGAACTGTGACTGGAGCCTCAAGGCATAACCATGGTTCAAACTAATTTTGGTTTTGTCCTAATTTCTTAGTTCATGAGATCCCAAAGGGAATTCCACAGCTTTTTTTCCCCCTTACTCATCAATTGTGTGATAGGTTGATGAGGCAGAGATTCTAGCACGTACCTGATGCTTGCTAGCCCAACCTGAACTGAGCTGCCATCCTTAGCAACAGCTCCCATTAGTCATCTGCCGCTTTTTCCTAAGATTGCATCTGAAGCTATTGATGAGGAACTGAGCTCTGGAGTATCCTAAAGCCATTTGGCAGATGGAAGGTTTCTTTGGACCCTTTTTCCTCATTGTGCTGACACTGTGATAAACAGTATTTGCTGCAAACGGGCACTTGCTGATGTGATCTCAGAGAATGTATTTATAACTCAAAGGCAATGGGGCTGTATTAGAGCCACAGGGGGGAGTGATGCAACTAGTTGTTTCTACAGTCTTTTATCCCTAATCTTTGCCTTCAGTCTAAGGGAATACAGTCACTAAATAGCTCTTGGTTTTGCAGCTGCCATTAACAGGGACTAAATTACCTGAGCTGCAAATGCAGTTGTAAAGGTCTCTACGTGAAGCCCTTCTCTGGACCTGTTGAGCTGTGTATGATGTTCCTGTGCTTCTCAGCACTCCAAAATCCATGCCACCGAGTCCGGAGTCAGTGGGGGCAGTTAGGAAACGTTGTAGCTATGAAGCCCAGTTACCTGTGTTTAGCTGAGCTCAGATTTGCTTGCTGTGGTTATACCAGTACAAATGTGACTTCAATCTGGGTAACATCGCAGTGTGTTCCGTCTCTTAAGTACACTTTGAGGGACAGTCACTGTCAGCCTCCAGAACTGACAATTTAAATAGAGGAATAAAATATGAATGAAGAAGTAATACTTTCCTTCACCTACTGGTGTTGCAAAGATGATTTTCTCAAGGTCACCACAACACCCATGGAAGAGTGAGAGGATATATTACATGACCTGTTTTATCTAAAAGGTGTAGGCTTGTGAGCTCTTGTGTGTGGGATTCTCGCTATTGGTCCAACTAATTCAGCTTGAATTTGGCACCTGTGAAAAGAAATCATTTTTGTAAGTGTTCGCAGAACTGTGACCTGCATCTGTGTGAAAGAAATCTCTTGAGTTACAGATATGTTCTTGTAGTT
The DNA here is from genome assembly GCF_003031625.1 of Empidonax traillii. Classification (NCBI taxonomy): domain Eukaryota; kingdom Metazoa; phylum Chordata; class Aves; order Passeriformes; family Tyrannidae; genus Empidonax; species Empidonax traillii. Next base: position 59,132 of record NW_020956837.1, read on the forward strand.
GGAGAAGAGGACTTTAGGAATTTCTCCTTTTGAAGGGTTTTCTGTTGTCTCTTCTAAATTCAGAAAAGTCATGTTTTTAGAGTAGGTTTCTCTGACTTTTCCTCCATAAGAAGTATAGTTTCCTGATGCCAGCTGGCTTTCGAATGTGATTCAAGATCAGTGACTGGAAAATACTGACATGTAAAGACATAAAATGAGTGTTATTAGAATACTCTTAAGTATAGGATATTTTCAGTATGCCCAAATTTGTGTGGTTTTGTTTATTGGTTGTTTTTTTGGCTTTTGTTTTTGTTTTTGTTTTTTTTCCTGTTGTGTCTTTTGTGATTTTTTTGTTGGTGGTGGTTGTTTGGTTTTTTAATTATTATTACTGCTATATTTGGCGATTGTGTCTCCTTGTGAATCTTGGTTGTCAAGAGGCTCCTGTAAGAGAGTCCTTTGCCCTCTTGCAGTCAGGGACTATGGGGCCTGGCATGCCAGATGCCCCACAGGAACCTGACCTGACCTGTAGGATCCTGTCCCTCAAGAAAGAACAACCTACTATCAATTTACTTGCAGGTTTTAATTTTACTACTTCTGACTTAACATAAATCATAGCAATAAATGGAGGTCATGTAGCATCTGTGGTCTGGGATATGACCATCTGTCAGCACAGACAGACAGAACTGGGACCCAAGCTGGTGAGAAATCCCCAGTGGAAGTATTCCCCTTTCTTATGGGATTGTTGCACTCCAAGGAAGGCTCTCCCTTGGTATGCGTCAGTGTGAAAACAGGAGGTTTGTGGTGTTTTTTTAGTTAATTCTCTGAAGAAAAAGATGCATTAAAAAAGAAACATAGAAAAAAAAATCAGACCCACTGAACCTTGCCCACTGCTCATCAACTGTTTCTAAAAATAAATGCAATTGAGATAATTAACAAAACGCTTCCATATGGCATTATTTAATGGGGTTGAAGGGGAGAGAATTAGAAGAGAGATAGGTATAAACAGAAACAGATACCCATCTTAAAGCCATCTACATTGAAAGCCATCATTTCAGTGTTCATGAAGAAAAAAAGTTCATATGTTACAAAACTCCAGAATCAGGGTTGTCTTTGTGTGCTTAATGTGTCTGCATTTTGTATCTTTGTACCTATCTATTCCAAGAGTATTTATTTGCATTTTTCATGGGTTTCCGAACTCCTTTAATGTATATTTTGTTAGTGCTGAGGTAACTATTTAAAGGGAATGAAAACCTAATGCAGGAATTGATTAATAAGTATAGGGGAAAAAAAAGAAGGCCATCTTTCATCTTGGCTTCATGAAAAATGTTTTCCTAAAAAAATGTCATTTTAGACTTCACAGAGCTTGCAAGTTTAGTTGATAAAAGCAAGTATGTAGACACCAAATGTATAAGTAAAATAAGGAAAAAAGGGTCAGACACTTGCTACATCATTTAGCTGTCAAGGACTGGAACTGTCCTGAAATCCCTGCTTAGATTCTCTCTGGGGTTTTGGAAAAAAGAAAAATGGCCACTTGAATGAAAGCAGGTATAGATTTTAGGAAAAGGCAAACCAGAACTCAAATACTTTAACTTATTTAAGATGCACACTTCCCTGAGGTTGCTTTGTACGTAAGAACTGAGTAGGTAAACAATGCTTGTTTGGCATTGTTTGTGGATGGTAAATGTAGGTAGCTACCACTTCAAAGATACAATTCCCAAGCCTATTGTCTTAAAAAAACCAAAAAAATGAACCCTAAAATTGGTGGAGAAGGGTCTCACAGCAATTCATTGTATCCTGCAATGGCTGGAGATTCAAACTGCGAGATGGAAAGATGTGAGAAACCCAAGACAATATGTCACTTTGTTTTCATAAGATTTGCAAACAATTTTTGGAGCAAAAGGGCAGCTACCAGGTAAGAGTGATAAACCTGGTAGGATACTGGTACACATCTGTGACAGGGCTGCTTTGTCTGGCTTCCTAAAATTCAGTCCATCTCTCCTGTTGTACCCTTTGCCTTCTTCACCTTTTATTTCTGGAGTCAGGGCCTTAGAGAGCCTTAGGGATGTTATGGGGTCATAATGAGAAGAGATGGGGTAAAACTGAAGAGGTCACATCCATGTTCAGATGTACACTTCCCAGAGCTGGCTGTCAGAAAAAGAGGTAGTTTGCTCCAATTTAGCCTGATCAGGACAGATGAGAAGTTATAATATCAACTAAAATAAAGCTACAATTTTGTCACGAAGCATGCCCATTGATTTTATGAAGTGGGCAGAGTGGACCTGTGTGAGCTCTCAGAGTGCCCTGCCTTGGTTAGAGGGAAAAGAGAGGCTGTCAAGATGCATTGCCTTAAATACAGGGCTGCCTGTATTTACTACCCAGACTGTCAGCAGGGTGGACACAGCTGCAGGTCCTGATGTAGGACAGTTTTATGAGACCTTTTTCCTTTCTCCATCCTCCTTACTTCTCTGTGAAACATGGCCGTCTCATTTACTGCTGCAGCTCCACTAATATATTAATTTATGGAGTATGAAAAATGAGGTAGTTTTGAATTAACGAGGAGGGACATCAGGATAGACAGCAGGATAATCAATCAGTAATGGCGAGTCAATGTCCTGTTATTAAAATGGAGGAAAAATAATAGAGTGGGTGGAGAGCAGCTCTTGGAAAAGGGGCAGGTGGGTCCTTTTGAAGACCATATAATTCTCTGACCTTGATCTTTACTGGTAAGAGATGGTTCACCAAGACATACTTATTCCCCTTAAAAGAAAATTGTCCCTCTCCCCCTGCCAACCCCAGTGCCCAAACCCAGTAATAATTGAAAAATGTCTTTTTATTTCATTTTTTTTTACAAAGTGAAGAATATAGAATTTCAGTACATGCTGGCCACAGTCTCTATTTCTGCTGTATATGTACGTCTGCCTCTTACAGTATAAATGCAGTAACTCTACTGTTAACTTTAGTGTGATCAATTCTGTGTAAAATATTTTATCCCAAGCAGCACTGTGAAACTTGGAAACCGTTCTATGATTGTTAGAATCAGTTTTTCTTCAGCACAGAGCTTGGCTGAGCAAGATCTTAGGTATTTCAGTATGCCTTGGAGTACTTGAGGCTTCTTTTTGCATTAGTTGGAGTTCATTGCCCTTGACCCTATCCATCCTAAAATGCTTTTATTCATTATGTACAGACAGATGCTGCTGGACTATGAAAGAATTGATAGGGATTTTCTAAGTGATGCACAGATTCAGTTAGGGAGAACTCAGGCTGTAGTTTTTTATAAATCTGAGGAATTAACACGTAGACCAACACTTATGTCTCTGAGGAAAGATTGGTGCTGCCTTTTCCAACGGGCCCTACAATATTATATTTCTCTGTTGCAACAAGTCAGGTTGTCCTTTTTATGACAAGGAAACTTAGCTGACATCTTTTGCCTGCCTTGGAATTATCCCATAGCAGACCAGTAAGATCCTTAAAAATGACTGCAAGAAAGCAACAAAACTCATGAAGCAGCTGTGCTCAGAGATGTGAGTGGGAAAGGAGCAGAGGCAAGGAAGGTAGTGCTCAGGACCCAGAAATGGGTGGAAAGATGGAGTAAGCTTGGCAATTTTCTGACTTTTGCCAATTGATTCTTAAAACAAAATGTCAGTGTTATGTTGCAGATAAAACCTTTTTACTTCTCTCTTCCAATTCTGTTTCTTCTTACACTAGTTCTTCAGGACAGTGCAGTGGCCAGGGCTCATGTACACACATGGAAGGACATGGAAAGGAAAGTACATGATTTTCCCAAGGCTGTGAGGTATCAGTGATCCTGTTCGAATAGGATGTAGCAGCTGTAGTTCACAGCCACGGGGACAGTCACTCACCTTCTCAGTGAGTAATTTCAGACAAGACTACCACCATAAACCTGCAAGGAGTGCATCACTGGGAGCTAATTATTAAATGGAATAGAAAATGTCAAAGCTGGTAGTTGTGAATCCCATTCCTAGGTCCTGAACCTTTCCATATTGGAATCTCTGGCACCTGAGTTAGCATGCAGAGCTTGCTGGACAGCTTAGAGCTGAGTGTTACCCTTCAGAGCACTGAAATACCATCACGTTTTGTAACTTTAATTTTTTTGGGCCTCAGCCTTGCATGCAGAAAATGGATAGACCTTCTCCTATCATCTTGATTTTATCCAGTGGGGGGATGTTAGGAAGAGAAGTACATTAGGGACAGTGAGGGACATGAGTAATAGATGTCAGGTAAGTAAATTGAGATAGATTCATAAGCATCTGGATGTGAACAGTGATAAAGCTGACCGCTGTCTATGTTCACTCTGCAATCTGACTAAAAACCAGAAAAATAAATTGGGTAAGCAAAGGAGAAGCAATGATGCATTTAAAATTGTATTGAGGTTTAATGGCCTCAAGAGAGATACATAACACAATTTTTATTTTTCTATAGAGCCATGAAACACTCTACTGTCCTCAAATGAAATAGACTGCTGTATACAGGCTGAAAAAGTTTACCCCCATGAGTAACTATCCATGCACATCTCTTTGTTTTCTGTAATGGGGCAACTACTGTGAGTAAACTTATACCCACATGTAAAGTGTTCTCCCAAGTGAGACCTATAATCAGAAGAGTGTTTTTATATAAATGGTGTTCTCAGTTCCAGCAGCTGTGGTGCACACAGCCTCTCCTTCCTGATAACATTATTTTCTGTAACTATTTCTGCTTACACGGTAAGTTACCATAATGGTGAAAATTACTTTGTAGTTCTATGGAGAACAGCACAACCATGCATTTACTCAAATAACATATAATTATAACAGTGAATGCTGCTTTTCTCTTTCTGTGAGCACAGTCTGGGACCAGAGCTGTTCCTTGCCACTAAAAAAAGATGGTGTCCCCAAAACAATGTGTCAGACGTATAGTAACAGCTAGGGTTTTCCTGTGTAGAATAAAGAAGACTAAAAAGGCATCATACAGGACTATGCTATGTAGAAACACCAGACTGCAGAGCAATGTAATAATACAGATCAGAAGCTTTAAATTTGTGTGGAAGCACTGGTTGGTGCCTAAGGTCACCAGCTGAGGCTCCTGCTGCTTCTAGGACCAGTCATAGAATTGCTGGTCAAACTGGATATATGGAAACCAGCCATAAGTGGTGATGCTTGTAACCCATTTGGCAGCTCTTGGAGGAGAACTGTGCACGAACATGCTGTGACACAGAAAAGCCCTTGGCAAAACAGCTGAACAGCACACGGCACTGAAGTGGCCTTAGGAAGGTGGGATTACTGTGGCAGAGGACTTTGCTCTGATGATCTGTGGGGAGTTGGAGAATGTGCAGCTGTAACAAGAGTATAATGGGCTGGAGTAACCTTGGGTAAATGCTGCTTTGCTGTGACAATGAAAGGTTTTACAACCAAGCATGTGGCTGTTGCCAATCAGTCACTCTTTGCCAGGTCAAACACATGGTTTTTGGATAGCTTCCATCCCCACTGGCACCTGAAATTCAACAAGCAAATGCTTGCTGTGCCTTGTAATTAAAAGTGAAAAGTACATGTGTCCAGTGCCAAAAAGACAAGAGAAAGAGGGGAGATATGTTGTTCTGACCTGCTTAGCAGCAAAACAAAGATAAGATGTTCTGCTTTGTTGGGTCTAGTACGTTGGCATGCAAATTGGATCCAGCCTGGGATTTGGCACTGCGGGCAGGTTAGGATGGCAGCTTTAGAGTACCTGTGTTCTTTTCCCAGTTTTACAGCCATGATGTATTTTCATTTCCCACCTGCCAGTGAGGATGGCAGAGTGGTTTTCCTTGAAAAGCTTTTGCTTTATATCCAATTTAGCCCTGATTTTCTCCTGATCCTCAGGGCATCCTGCAAGGTCCATCTGTGCTCTTGCGCAGCTGCTGGAGCTGGTGATTAAATGAAGCGATCTCTCCATGGAGAATGGGGTGTGCGAACTTGGAATTCTGTGAAGTGTTTTGTTTTGGTATGGCAGTTTCTGGCAGGTGTGGCTGCAGTGCCAAGAGCCTCTTGTAATTTTGTACAAATCAGAGCAATTAATTGTAACTGGAATCTGGATATGAGAGACAATAGAGGTCAACAATAGCTTAACCAGGGTTATTCCCTGTCAACAAGCGTGGTGGGTTGATGTGCATCTCCTCAGAGATGGCAAGCTGGTGCCCATTTTTATTTTGAAGTATCACCAGTAGACTCTGCTGTTTTGGGTTAAAATAAGTTTTTATTTTATAGCTTGTTACTTTCTTCCTGTTTATGGTTCTCTTCTTTCATTTACCCTCTACAAAAGGCAAAACATTCTGCAGAGATATAGGACCTGCATGTAACCTGAACTGCGTGATGTGCTCTGATCATTCTCTGATCATTTAGTGCTGCAAAGGTGGGGAACCCACAGATGGGATCCCCCTGACATTGGTGCCACAGATGCATGCTGTCCTCCCAAACCAATTTAGTGGACAGCTGAAGAAGTCTATGGAGGAGGTCCTTCACAGGAGCTGAATACTTACAGAAACAGCTGTTGACATCTGGAAAGTTCAGTGACAAGCAAAGGGATTCTGCAGAGTACAGGTTGGTTTGTAATTACAAAGAAGTCCTGATGGGAAGAAGTTCTGTAGAGAGGTTAGCATGAAGTATCTGAAAAGTCTTGAGAGAGCTATTTGGTTCTTTGGTCACGGTACATATAATACAGACCCTGTGCAAAATTCTCAGGAAACTCTTATTTCATTGCTCAGTTTCCATGGGTGTCTGAGTCATTTTTCATTATCCAATAATAAATACAGTAGTGAAAGTCACCTTTAACACTTAAAGATTGCTTGGATTTTATGGGATTGTATTGAAGTGAGTGCCAAGGTATAAAAGCCTTATGGTTGAGGTACTTTTATAACACATGCTTCATAAACTCTTATAAAGTGAGTGCCGTGCACTTCATCCTTTAAGATTACAGCGCTATGGTTCTGAGAGTTGGTGATCTGGTGCTATATTCATTAATTAAATTTGCCATTAATGTTAAATTTTGGGCAATAAGAAGTGAAGTTACAAGAAGTTGAAATGGGGTAGGTCCAGGCAATTTATCTCTCATGAAAGCTCAGTGCACCTTTACTGCTTGACTGATGCCCACAGGTTATCCTTAACATTAAGGAAGTTTTTGAGCCATATGAAGGAAGAAGGAACCCCAAATCTGGGCTGCTCTGTAACACAAGGGATTGCAATGAGCATTTTCCTTTTGGGTCCCAAAGTAAGTAATTATGTGAAAGCTGTTTGTTGCCCTCTTCATGGGTGTAGTTTGGCTTCCTAGAGAGCGGATGTTCCTCTTGTCACAGCTGCTGATCACTAAATAATGGAGCGAGTTGCTTTGCGTGTATGAAAATACATAGAATTTCTCTCTAGAGCAGATTTTTATCACTGCCACATCCCATTTTTTTCCTGTCTGACTGATATGCTCGGTGACTGGAAAATAAAGGTTGCTTTCCTTTTCCCCTGATTATTGCAGACATCAGTATATCTATAGGGCAGCGAGCAGGTATTTAGCCATCACTGAACATCATCTGTGAAAGTGTGTAAAGTTAAGATGTGCTTTCTAAACTAGTGCAAATAACTCAAAGCTATCTTTAGCTTAGCTGATTTATATGGGCGTTACTTTTGGTGGTTAGTAGATTATTACTGGTGACACCAGCACTTTTTTGTCTCGGAGGGATTTGAGCTGATTTAAATAAACTGAGATTTTTTAATTGAACTGACACATGGTGAGGAAAGAACTAAAAAAGGAGGAGATTTTCTTTGCAATGAGTTGCACCATGGGAATAGCAGAGAAGGGCTTCAGACGTGTTCTAAGGGGTTTGAGGTGTGTTCATACTTCTGATGGCATCCTTTAGCCTGCAGGGCAAGAAAATTGCAGTAATGATGTTGGAGAGGAAAAGAATGGGAGGATAATGAATAACCAAGCATTTACCAGTGAGAAATTTCAGATGGTCAAACATTTAATCTAAAATGCTTCAGCAGTAAAAAATTACTTTTCCCATAAGAGATATTCAAACTATTTATATTGAACATACTTGTATGGGCTGATGTTTTGAAGAAAAAAAATGATTTTTGTATCTTTAAGCCTTTAAATGTCATTGGATTTTAGGTTTTCAGCTTCAAAAGGAGGAAAGGACATCATAAATCCAAACAAAGGAAAAATCCTCCATTTGCATTGACATTTCAGTGTAAATTGTTGAAACTTTTTGGCTTTTTAAACTCAAAGCTCTTATGGAACTTTGTGGAAAGTAGGCTTGGCCCCACAGGTCTTGTGAGACCATACAACCCTTAAATATTTTAAATCAAAATGGAAAAGAAATTAAAAAAAAATATTTTTTTTTAGATCAGATTTGTGTTTTCTTGTTGATGATGTAGACATGACCTGTCTTGAGGAAGGATTTAAGGTGTTTCTGAGTTGAGGGGCCAGTGGGAACAGGCCAAAAAAACCCAAAATAAGCCTTTTCACTTGTAAACTGAGCATACTCAATATGGAAATCCCTCTGAAGCTGTAAAGATGAAACCTCAAATTTCTGTCTTTGCAGTAGTGTTTGTGGCAGAACACCCTTTTCAGTTGCAGGAGAGGATAATGCAGCGCTACAGAGCAAACTCTAATAATTTGCTAAGGAGCAGGGTTTATTTTGTAGCTACGGAGGCTTGCATGGTTTGTAGGTTTTTTGGTTTTGTTTTTGTGGTTTTTTTTTTAACTGTTTTGTTTATTTCTTTCTAGAATAGCACTTTATATAGGCAAATGAGAATGTGACTGGAACCTCTGAAAAGGACCACTTATGAAAAGCACATTAAAGTGAAGGGAGAATCAGGAGGCAGTACAGAATGGTTTAATGTTGCCTACTTATTTCTTAGAACAAAAGACATTTATTTGAACCTGGCTTCTTTATTCATTTACTGGGATCCTTCCTGCTAATGTAACTGAGTGGTGCTACTGCTACAGATATTGTACCTATAAAACTGCTCAGTGCTGATTTAGTGAGATGTCGTTTGGTAATTTACACTGAAAGTTTATGTTTGTTAAGAAAAATAAAAGGCTTAATTGAAAACTAATATTAATAAAAAAGCCCTTTACATGGCATGTTGTTTTGTTTTGTTTTGGCTTGGTTTTTTTTGTCCAGTGGTGATGTATTAACAAATTCAGCAATGTACAAAACAGGTCTTTATTGTGTTTGAATGACACAGAGCCGGGGAGCAAGAGTAGTGATAAAGCTTTTGAATCTGTAATAATGTGGGGTAATAATATGGAGAGTGCATGTGTGTGTTCTTGTGCCTCAGGTGCAGAAGAGGAAGGATAATGAAATGTGCCAAGCGTGCCTGCTGACATGAGGGCAAAGCCATGAGGGGTACTGAGGGAAGGACTGAGTGCCAAGCTATCGGGGAGTCTTTGGCATAACTGCAGTAGACAGATTCAGGCAAATATGGGCTCAGGCTACCCATAGCTCCATGCCAGTTGAGTCTGGGCATGCTGTAGCACTGTGAGAAGTGTGCTAGCTCATTACTGGTATGGTTCAGTATTCCAGAACACAGTTGTCTTAGTGCCTGGCTAGCTTGGAGCAGAGGGAGAGGAATGTGTCACCATCTTAACTCATCCACCTGCACATAGCCTGTGTGAAAGCAGTACTGAGGAAGGTGTTTGTGTGAACCCAATGACACACCTGGAATTTTAATCAGGGTAGCAGGAACTCAGATTCTTAGTTACAAATAGTGCCCTAGTTTTTATTATATTAGCCCTTTCAGAGGGCATAATTTTTCAGTATATTTATGCTGTAATATGGTGTCACTTTCCTTCCTCCCTACTTCTGCATTAGTTCAAAACTACATGCTCTCCAAAAAACATGAGTGACTCTTAACTAATACTGTGGTTTGTGTACCAAATGTATCATGGCAGATATAGGTATCGTACCTCCCCTCCTTGCACTTTCTGCCTGCAGCTTGTGCTGTTTGTTTCCTGGGTTAAATCCCCTTGAAGTGTTCAGAGCTGAATATGCTTCCTGATCACCTATTGAATATCCCAGACCATATATTGTAGTTAAAGTTGTTCTTGCAAGGTGACCTCTCTGTATCATCTTCCTTCTATGTGCTTCTCCCACTGGTGTCTGGTGTTCTGCCCCACTGGGGTTCATCCAGAACAGCTCTGTATGTGTCATCATTGTCCCCAGAGCTCCTGCTTTAAAGGAGGTGCACCATGTCCCAGACAGCTCTCTTCTTCTGCATCCATTCCCAAGACACTCTCTGAAGTTCAGACTGATTTTCAGCCGGTGCTTGTCATTCATTGTTCACTGCATTCTGGAGGTCAGGGAAAAGTATGTAGCATAAACTACTTCATGTTAAGTATGTTTTCAAGGACTTACCCTTAGCAGTAACCAATCCTGCCTCCCCTCCCCCTCTCCACTTAAACTAGAGAAGATAGCAACTGAAAAAATATTTTATATAGGCATGTATGTATAAATATATATAATCTAGAATGTAGCAAGGTGAAATGTAATTTCCTTTTAAGTAAAGTCTGCCATTTAATTTAATTTTTTAGAAAATTATTAGATCTTAAAACCCTATAAATTACATTTGACAACTCTCCGGTGCTCCTTTGCTATTCCTTATGGCAATTATAAATGGCAACACAGGGTGCTGGCAGAAATGCTCATTCTGACTGGAGTTTGTTTATTGTCCCTTAATGAAAAGTGATTAATCTAAATCACTACTGGGGTAGATCCTTCGTCCTGGTCCCATAATGAGAAGTGGTGGTTTCAGGCCTTTGACAAATGTCCTGCTATTTCCCCTGCCAAAAGTTCCCTCCCCCCAGAGCTTCCAGGAGAAAAACTACAAAACCAAAGAAACAAAATAAGGCCCAAAGTCTCTCACTCTTCTTCTCCTGCTTGCCATGTAACAAACCTGTGTGCCAGTCCTAGCTGCATGGCTGGTGGTGGCCTTTTTTTTTTCCACTCTGGTTGAGCCTCCTATTTCTTCCATGCTGCTCTGTGCAGGATCAGCCTTGCCTGGGAGGATGGATGACAAAAGAGGTGTTGCCTATCTTCCTTCGAAGAATGGAGAGTTGATATAGGGAGTGGGCAAAGGGGCAGGAGGTGACTTATGTGATGTCACTTACCACTAGGTGTGACTATTAGTCTTCCACCTTTCCTAGCTTGATTTTTTTATCTAATCTTGCAACTGTTGTAGTAAATGAGGATGATCATAAAGAAAAACTGGGCATCTTATGATGATGGCCTAAATTCAGCTTTTCATTTGCTTCATCCCATATATTACATCTCACACAGCTGCACTCACACTCTGCCTGTAGAATCTTTTATACCAAAACTATTCTTAGCTCTGTTATCTATAATTTACCACTGGCCTTCACATATGATTGGATGTTCACCTCTTATTTACATTCTTTCCTTGCTGCTAGGCTCCACGGCCTTGCTGCATACTCTAACATGCAACCACTGTTATGCATCCAGAAAAAAAAAGAAATTGTCCAGTTTTCTGAACCATTTGGTGGAAATGCTGCCTTTTCCATCTCATCTGACCTGTTTCTTGAACTGTCCACCAAAGTGTTGCAGATTGTTTGTGAGAGATCGTTTGTACCACTGTTAGCTCTCTTGTGCTCCTTATTTGAGAGCAGTACTCCAACACTGACCTTTTAATACACAGCATTATTAACACTGTAACCATTTATAACATCGGGTGGAAAATATTTTTATTTCTGAAATATCCTTTATTTTAAATGTAAGATCTTTCTGGATTATCTTATTAAGTGGGCAGCTTTACATCCTTCTTCCATTCTGTAGAACAAGTGGTTTTTACTGAACAGTGTTACAGTTCTCTGGCACAGACAATATGCTTTAGATAAACAGGGTTAGACAAATGTCTCTGAAGTCTTGGTCACCAGTGACAGAAAAAAATAATTTGAAATAGTGGTGAAATCATTATTGTTTGGAGCAAAATAAAATAGATATCTTGATCTCATTAGAAAGAAGAACAGTCCCAAAGCTTCCTTCTAGGTGGAGACCTTTGAGATCTATTCTCAAGGCCAGTTTCCACAGAGTTAGTTGCATATGGGAACATTTCTCATTGCCCAGACTGTGCACGAGAACACAATGAAAATGCACTTCTTCAGGACCTGTGGTGTGGCTTCCTGTGGGAATGGGCGGAGATTGATTTTTGGGACTGATTAAGCGGTATATGTGAGCGATGTTGAAGGAGCTTTCAGCTCAGGCTGGATTCATACAGATGGTTTCACTCTGGGAAAATGTTCAGTTCTAGTTCAGCTTTTCATTTCTTAGTGGAAAGGATCAGACACCATTTATGTTATATTCACTTTCCCTTGGTGACTTCATGGAGTTAATGAGCTGCTTAAAATTAAACAAGCACTGAAATTTTTTGCTTGATCAAGGTCTAACATACCAAGGGTCTTACCATTCCTTGTAACTGATTTTTGCTGTCAAAAGTAATGTGTTTCCCTGTTGTAATCTTGAAGCTGGAGCTCTGTGAAGCTGGATAATAAAAGTTATCATGGACATGCGAGTGTAACAAAATTGCAGCAGATCTCAGCTAGCTGATCATTCTGCAGTGAGCTAAAAAGGGCCATTCCTGGATCTGTTTTCCTGCTGATAGACAGTTTCTGTATTTGATTCATCTGCTTTTTCAATAACCTGCTGAGTTTAGAGCAGCTGTAATTTATTTCCCACTGTTTGCCTTTATTTTATGGTCCTGGCATTTGCTTTAATGTGGAGTCGTTTTCTCCAGATGTTAATAAGGTGGTGTTAATGTTTCCACAACATTTTTTTGATAACATTTGTGTAGAGCATGCCATCTGATAGTGTGGAATCAACCCATTTCAAAATACTGGTAATAATTTTCTAATTAAAATTAGAGGCTCAGAAGTGTTTTCTTCCCTGTACAACTTGAGGTCATACACTTGGGGAAAATTACATTTTTACTGAGTGAGTGAATACCTTTTACTGTACAAATTGGAAACATGAGATATGACATCATGTATCAATGTTTGTGCATATGCACATTTTCAGATGGCAGCAGCTGATCCAGGTAAGCATTCGGCGTTTCCAGTGAAGTGATGCTCTCATTCACAGCTCTGCAAACTGCCAAATAATGATCCTTAAATCTCAGTAGTGCTCTCTTCACTTTTAAAGAGAGGATTCCACATTCGGTAAGAGAGGTAGTAGACTGACAAGGGTCCAGAAAAGCCTGATGTGGCTGTCTGAGGTTGCTATATCTAACCAAGTTCAGCTTTTATACCAACACAACATTTTTCATTCTTGCTGGCCTTTCTGAATTTATTTGAATAAAATTAAAATGAAAAAAGGAAATCACCAAATAGATCAGCAAATGAATCAGCAAATAAAATGAAACTGAAACTCTAAAAAATCACCCTATTTTGGAAATTCTATGGGCTGTTACAATGTTGAGTGCTGTTCTGAATACATCTAATAGTAGTTAGTGCTGAATGACCTTACTTTTAAATGATGTTCAGTTAATTTCACTTTTCCATTCACACTCTTTTCCCTCCATTTTTCTATTTAGATCATGCTTCTTAGTGATCCAGAGATTGAGAGCAGCATCCTCATCAGCTCTGATGAAGGGGCTACCTACCAGAAGTATCGTTTGAACTTCTATATCCAGAGCTTGCTCTTCCACCCCAGGCAGGAGGAGTGGATCTTGGCCTACAGTCTGGATCAAAAGGTGAGCAATTGATTTTGTGTTTCAACGATTATGAGCCAGGAGTTGAAGGGGATATTGTCTAGAACTCTGCACTTTCAGAGATGATGTAGAAATTATGGAGTGCTTTGCTGTTCTCACTTTGTAGGTTCAAGTGTGCTCAAAAGCCTCCCATTGACTCCAAAGGGAGCTCACTAAAAGGAGCTGAGTGTTACAGTGATCAGGACGGGTGTGGAAACTTCAGTAGCCTTGATGTTGTGAAAAGAATTAGTGATTTGACATGACATATGGAGCTCTTCTAAAAATCTGTTGATTTTCAGGCTCTGATTGCTGAGCTGAGGATGGAGCACTCAGGCTGAGTTGGCCCAGAACAGCTGCCTGTTGAGCATTGGGGGGTGCTCATTGTGCTTGCAAATTGAACTCTATCTGGAAATCAGGGAGCAGCAAGGGATGACAAACATCTCTGTGCCACTTTTAAGTCACTTTGCAGTGCCTTCTGTTAGTGAGACATCTCTTCAGTCTGTTCCTTCATCCTTAGCAAGTTTACTCTTTCATAACGCTCATCTACCTTGAAAGGTGCTGAGCAGGGCAGGTGCAATGTGATAGTAAAGGGCTGTGACTAAGGAGTTTTGTGCTTCAATTCTGGAGCAGTAGTCCCTGCTACAGCCCAAAGCTGCAACAGAGACTGGATGATCAGGTTACAGATTTTAGAAAGCTTAAAACTTGCTGAGCTTTCATCTTTCCTCTCTTATGTTTCCATCATTCCTAGACTCTGGAAAGCAAAAACATGCTGAGTAGCCACTAAGTTTTTCTCCTTGTGGTGGGTTGACCCTGGCTAGATGATTTGTCCATGGAAGTTACCCTATCACTCCCCTCTTCAGCTGGACAGGGGACAGAAGATATAGCAAAAGGCCTGTGGGTTGAGATAAGAGCAGGAAGAGATCATTCAGCAGTTACTGACACAGGCAAAACAGACTTGACTTGGGAAAATTAATTGAATTTATTACCTATCAAATCAGAGTAGGGTAATGAGAAATAAAAACTAAACCTTAAACCATCTTTCTACCATCCCTCCATTCTTTCCGGGCTCAGCTTCACTCTCAGTTTTCTCTATGTCCTCCACCCCAGCAGCAGAGGGGGTTGGGACATACAGGCTGTGGTCAGTTCATCACACATTGTCTCTGCTGCTCCTTCCTTCTCAGGGGAAGGACTCCTCTCACTCTTCCCCTGCTCCAGTGTGGGCTCATTCCCACAGGAATCAGTCCTCCACAAACTTTTGTGGGTCCTTCCCACAGGCTATAGTTCTTCATGAACTGCTCCAGTGTGGTTCTTTTCCATGGGATGCAGAAAATAGACTCCAGTAACAGACTGCTCCCAGTGTGGGTCCCTCATGGGGTCACAGGTCCCACCTACATGAGCTCCTCTCCTTCCATGGGTTGAGGGGTCAGCCTGCCTCACTGGTCTTCAGTAGGGACTGCAGGGAAATCTCTGCTCTGGCATCTGGGGCACATCCTCCTGCTCCTTCTTCACTCACCTTCGTGTTTACAGGGCTGTTTCTCTCACATTTTCTTTTATTCCTCTCTGGCTGAAGCTGCTGGTTTGATTTTTTTCCTCACTTCTTAGACATGTTATCTCAGAGGTGCTGCCACTGTCACTGGTGGGTTTGACCTGGGCCAACAGCGGGTCCATCGTGGAGCTGGCTGCATTTGCTGTGTTGGACAGCTTCTAGCAGCTTTTCATGGAAGATACCCCTGTAGCCCCCTCCCCACTCCCAAAACCTTGCCACAGAAACCAAGTGCGTGTGTTAATCTGTCAGGGGTGTCTGTGTGTATGTGTGAGTTCTGACTGGGATTTTCAATTTCTGCAGTTATTGTTGAAGCTTTCTGAACTAGTCAGTCTCACATCCCACTTATAAGAACTATATAGCTAAAATAGCGTGCCTCTGTATTTGACAATTTCCTTTGAAAGGCTAGTGCAAGTCTTTACTAAAGTATTTACCGAGAGTGTAATCAAATAACGTCCTACTGCTCTACTTCCCAGTGCAACCTTTCCATCCACTCGTTAACAGAATGTATGGCAGACACCTGGTGTTTTGCTGCTATGCTGCTGATGATTCTTGAGTGACATTTGCAAGAACAAAGCTATTGTAAATACACTCCTTTCATAGTGTCGAGTCCTTACTGTATGAAGGAGGTAGTCAAATGTCAAATAGTTTTCTGCACTCAGATGTTCAGTGTAACAGGGATTTTGAAGTAGTCTAGAAAGACCAATCTATTTATTTGATGTCACAAAATGGTTTGATGTCACTTTTAAACTAGAGGTAAAGATTTTGCATGAATATGGTGTTTTTACAAAACGGCCTTGAAAGAAACAGGCATCTGCTGAGGTGCTTATGGGAGAAGCCAGATGTGATATACTGAGTATGTGTTTGCAAAGAGATCCATCTGTAGTGAGTGCAGAGCATCTGCTCTTGGGTTGAAGCACTGGACTTCTATTTCCAGTGTTTTGTGGTCTTTTTGTGTGATAGCCATCAAGAAGAAATCAAAATACAAAGTAGGCACGGGTGATTGGACTGTGAGGTAATGAGAACAGTCCCCTGGTCCAATACAGCAATAACAGGCCAGGAGGATTTTTGCTCCTGCTTCTTCAAACTAATACATCTGTGTGCACACCTCAGCTGCTCTCTTCTGCTCAGGACAAGGACAAGGAAAATGAACTGTGAGCTAGAACTGCTTGCATTTTATCCCAAGAACTGAACAAAATAGTCCACAGAGTAAGAGCAAAGATGGGGTGATCTGCAGCTTGTTGGTCAAATGGAAATGAAGGAATACAAAGTTCAGGCTTCCCTTTCATGCAAAGTGGCCTTTGCATTCAAAGCCACTTGGGATGCTTTTCTTCACTATTCATGAGGATGGCCTGAAGTGTTTGTTAAAATCTGGTCCTAAAATGGAACCATGGAGCAGTGCATTTTCCAGTTGAAGCGTTTTCTTAACATAAGCCAGGTAGTGATTGTGCTCAGCCACATCTTGGCTTAGTAAGAGCTGTAAAAGAAGTGTCACTCTGA
>NW_020956837.1:76194-78971 GCF_003031625.1 Empidonax traillii
GATGCTTTTCTTCACTATTCATGAGGATGGCCTGAAGTGTTTGTTAAAATCTGGTCCTAAAATGGAACCATGGAGCAGTGCATTTTCCAGTTGAAGCGTTTTCTTAACATAAGCCAGGTAGTGATTGTGCTCAGCCACATCTTGGCTTAGTAAGAGCTGTAAAAGAAGTGTCACTCTGACTCAGGATCATGCAGCTTCACTGCAGTTGCAGCTGATACTGAGATAATGGGTAGTCCTGTTAGAGCATGTCAGCAGTGCTATGTGAAATCCCCAGGTGAAATCTTCTGAGAGGCCAGTGTAATGCATTCCTGCAGGTCTGGAAACAGGGCTACTGACACAGTTGAGTGGGAACCAGAGGTCAGCCATGACCTTCTGTTAGGTTAGGCCAATGCAAGAGTGAAGTGCCTTTTAGGCTGTAGGTCCTATATACTTAAGAAGATTCATCAAGTCTTTTGCATCTTCATAAGATTGTTGTGGTTGTTCTCCACTCATTTTCTCTAGAAGCCACATCTGGTTCTCACACCTTCCCACACTACTGTGCCATGCCTTCTCTCCTAGATGTGTTATGGGATCATGCCAGTGGCAATGACCATTTGATCTCTCAGCTGCTCACCAGAAAAGACCTATCAAGAGCTCCTAGAATAAGTGTCTACAGAGGCTGCAGTAGTGCTCTACAGTTGTGAGGAGGCTATCCAAAGGGGTGCTGTGCTGTCAGGGGTGATTGTCCAACTGCTGCCTAGTTCTGCTGGTATTCCTCTGTCCTTTGTTTTTGTGCCCATTTTTCCATGAGGGAGCATGAAGGCACAAAATAGGTGGAGATGGATGAAATAGTGCTTGTTTTTTCACTTCATATGTCCATTTTTCTGGCATACAACTCCTCTGAAACACTTCTGATTTGATGCATGAGAGGGTAATAAAATAAAAAGTTTATCATTAGCCTGTAACCTGCAGGTAATATTTGCCCACAGATACTGTGACAAGGTAGATGCTGATGAAAGTCAGTGACTTGGCTCTACACTCAGCAATGCAGCTGCTCATGCACTTGGAAACCAGAGTCTTCCACCTCTCTAAGTTTTACAAGTGCTTTTGACCCTTAAAATCTATTTTAATAATTACTTTAGAGGCAGATTTAAAAATGCAAATAACTGAAAAAAAAAATTAAGTACGTATAATTTGACTCCCAGCAGCAGAAAGTATTATGGGAAGATCTAATCCATCTATGAATGTGTAAACAAGCTGATAAATTTAATTTCATTTCTTAGATTTAAATATATATTTCAGATTCATGTTCATCTCTTTAGTTTTTGTTCAATTAAAAAAATAAAAATAATATGGTGTTTTAAACAGGTTGTGGTCAACTTGGAAATTAATGAGAATGATGAATCTGAAAATCCATTTTGTCTAGGATGTTAGTCCACAGAGTAAAATGAAATATCAACAGCTAGTGCCCTACAAGTAATGGATTTGTTCACTGTCTAGATCAAAAACTTTTAAAAAGTTTTGCGTATAACAGTAGAAAACAATATTAAAGTTTTGGTATGAAATAAAAATAGTCAGTGCTTTGGATCTTCCTGCTAGAAAGTTTTCCCCTAAGATCTTCTGAGCTACAGTTCTTTGGCTGTGGTTCAAGCCTCTTTTTTAATGAATGTTTTATCCTAAAAATCCCTCCTTTTTGCTAACTTTTATACATTTGAAAACAATATTAAGCTATTTATCTGGTTATTAAAAAAATAACCAACTAAAAAAAAACCCAACATGTTTTGAATTCTGTCCTCTTAACAGAATTATTGTCCCCTCCAAGCTGGTGGTGGAGAAAGTCTATTCCATATTCTGAGATCTTCTTCTTTAAGAAAAGGAGCCCCTTTCTTCTCAACAGAACTTCTCCTTTAAATATGACTTCATGCTGAGAAGGCCAAAGACTTTGCAGAGTCACCTCTTCATATCAACTGAAATAATTAAATACAACAACAGCTTAATGAGAGGGAGCTCAACAGGATTTCTGAAAGATATTTTGCTGTATGGCTGCTGGTAGCTTCGTTGATTTAAGGACAACTCACAGTTACCACCATTTGTCTTCTCTATGTAGTATCCAAAGTTAGTGAGGACACTTCCTCGATGTGAGTTAACACAGCGTATCGTTCCTGTTCTGAATTTTTATAGCCAATTACGACCCTCCTCTGCCTTGTAAAACTCTCCTGTATCATCAAATAAATGCAGTATGGCTGAGCCAAGAAATCTGTTTGTGTGGGCATGATCATGTAGCAAGTTCATAGACCCTGATGTCTCCTCACAACATGTAAAGCAGAGGCAGGAGGAAATTTTGCAGGTCTTTAAGCAAGCATGGGTGGGTGTACTACTTCCCCCTGAGCAGCCATGTGACACTGTGCAATTATCAGGCCCTGGGAGATTAATTGCATCTTGTGAGTTGAAAATCTTGGATCTCTTCCCAGCAGCTTTATGTGTGTGTATGTGTCTACTTTATTGATAAAATAGTGCAATCTGATGTATACACGTGTTGGTTCTATTAATAACCCCCTGTGGCCTTTGTCAGAAGGTGGACACAATGTAAATGTTACACCCAATTTGCTGCAGGTCAGACTCGGTCTCACTAGTAGTGTCTGTATTGACACTTAGTTATATCACCCAATACAAAAGGAAAATGGGGCTTCATCCTCCAATATTTGTGGATTTTTTTTTCCCCCCAGAAAATATATAGGAAGCCATTTTAAAAAATCTTTTTATCAAAGTGTGGTGGGAAGGGGAATATACAAAAAAAA
>NW_020956837.1:78992-81793 GCF_003031625.1 Empidonax traillii
GATGCTTTTCTTCACTATTCATGAGGATGGCCTGAAGTGTTTGTTAAAATCTGGTCCTAAAATGGAACCATGGAGCAGTGCATTTTCCAGTTGAAGCGTTTTCTTAACATAAGCCAGGTAGTGATTGTGCTCAGCCACATCTTGGCTTAGTAAGAGCTGTAAAAGAAGTGTCACTCTGACTCAGGATCACGCAGCTTCACTGCAGTTGCAACTGATACTGAGATAATGGGTAGTCCTGTTAGAGCTTGTCAGCAGTGCTGTGTGAAATCCCCAGGTGAAATCTTCTGAGAGGCCGGTGTAATGCATTCCTGCAGGTCTGGAAACAGGGCTACTGCCACAGTTGAGTGGGAACCAGAGGTCAGCCATGTCCTTCTGTTAGATTAGGCCAATGCAAGAGTGAAGTGCCTTTTAGGCTGTAGGTCCTATATACTTAAGAAGATTCATCAAGTCTTTTGCATCTTCATAAGATTGTTGTGGTTGTTCTCCACTCATTTTCTCTAGAAGCCACATCTGGTTCCCACACCTTCCCACACTGCTGTGCCATGCCTTCTCTCCTAGATGTGTTATGGGATCATGCCAGTGGCAATGACCATTTGATCTCTCAGCTGCTCACCAGAAAAGACCTATCAAGAGCTCCTAGAATAAGTGTCTACAGAGGCTGCAGTAGTGCTCTACAGTTGTGAGGAGGCTATCCAAAGGGGTGCTGTGCTGTCAGGGGTGATTGTCCAACTGCTGCCTAGTTCTGCTGGTATTCCTCTGTCCTTTGTTTTTGTGCCCATTTTTCCATGAGGCAGCATGAAGGCACAAAATAGGTGGAGATGGATGAAATAGTGCTTGTTTTTTCACTTCATATGTCCATTTTTCTGGCATACAACTCCTCTAAAACACTTCTGATTTGATGCATGAGAGGGTAATAAAATAAAAAGTTTATCATTAGCCTGTAACCTGCAGGTAATATTTGCCCACAGATACTGTGACAAGGTAGATGCTGATGAAAGTCAGTGACTTGGCTCTACACTCAGCAATGCAGCTGCTCATGCACTTGGAAACCAGAGTCTTCTACCTCTCTAAGTTTTACAAGTGCTTTTGACCCTTAAAATCTATTTTAATAATTACTTTAGAGGCAGATTTAAAAATGCAAATAACTGGAAAAAAAAATTAAGTACGTATAATTTGACTCCCAGCAGCAGAAAGTATTATGGGAAGATCTAATCCATCTATGAATGTGTAAACAAGCTGATAAATATAATTTCATTTCTTAGATTTAAATATATATTTCAGATTCATGTTCATCTCTTTAGTTTTTGTTCAATTAAAAAAATAAAAATAATATGGTGTTTTAAGCAGGTTGTGGTCAACTTGGAAATTAATGAGAATGATGAATCTGAAAATCCATTTTGTCTAGGATGTTAGTCCACAGAGTAAAATGAAATATCAACAGCTAGTGCCCTACAAGTAATGGATTTGTTCACTGTCTAGATCAAAAATTTTTAAAAAGTTTTGCGTATAACAGTAGAAAACAATATTAAAGTTTTGGTATGAAATAAAAATAGTCAGTGTTTTGGATCTTCCTGCTAGAAAGTTTTCCTCTAAGATCTTCTGAGCTACAGTTCTTTGGCTGTGGTTCAAGCCTCTTTTTTAATGATTGTTTTATCCTAAAAATCCCTCCTTTTTGCTAACTTTTATACATTTAAAAAAAATATTAAGCTACTTATCTGGTTATTAAAAAAATAACCAACTAAAAAAAAAACCCAACACGTTTTGAATTCTGTCCTCTTAACAGAATTATTGTCCCCTCCAAGCTGGTGGTGGAGAAAGTCTATTCCATATTCTGAGATCTTCTTCTTTAAGAAAAGGAGCCCCTTTCTTCTCAACAGAACTTCTCCTTTAAATATGACTTCATGCTAAAAAGGCCAAAGATTTTGCAGAGTCACCTCTTCATATCAACTGAAATAATTAAATACAACAACAGCTAAATGAGAGGGAGCTCAACAGGATTTCTGAAAGATATTTTGCTGTATGGCTGCTGGTAGCTTCGTTGATTTAAGGACAGCTCACAGTTACCACCATTTGTTTTCTCTATGTAGTATCCAAAGAGTTAGTGAGGACACTTCCTCGATGTGAGTTAACACAGCGTATCGTTCCTGTTCTGAATTTTTATAGCCAATTACGACCCTCCTCTGCCTTGTAAAACTCTCCTGTATCATCAAATAAATGCAGTATGGCTGAGCCAAGAAATCTGTTTGTGTGGGCATGATCATGTAGCAAGTTCATAGACCCTGATGTCTCCTCACAACATGTAAAGCAGAGGCAGGAGGAAATTTTGCAGGTCTTTAAGCAAGCATGGGTGGGTGTACTACTTCCCCCTGAGCAGCCATGTGACACTGTGCAGTTATCGGGCCCTGGGAGATTAATTGCATCTTGTGAGTTGAAAATCTTGGATCTCTTCCCAGCAGCTTTATGTGTGTGTGTGTGTGTGTGTGTGTCTACTTTATTGATAAAATAGTGCAATCTGATGTATGCACGTGTTGGTTCTATTAATAACCCCCTGTGGCCTTTGACAGAAGGTGGACACAATGTAAATGTTACACCCAATTTGCTGCAGGTCAGACTCCGTCTCACTAGTAGTGTCTGTATTGACACTTAGTTATATCACCCAATACAAAGGGAAAATGGGGCTTCATCTTCCAATTTTCATGGATTTTTTTTCCCCCCTCAGAAAATATATAGGAAGCCATTTTAAAAAATCTTTTTATCAAAGTGTGGTGGGAAGGGGAATATACAAAAAAAAAAAAAAAAAA
>NW_020956838.1:0-2946 GCF_003031625.1 Empidonax traillii
TTCAAAGCCTTCCACTTCAAATCTGCTTTAACATCACAGGATTTATCAGCCTGAATTTGAAGAAACCAAATTTTCTTTGTTTTTTTTTTTTTTTTTCTCTTTTCAACTCCCAACATTTTCTCCCTCTCAGGATGGAAAATGCACTTTGACAGGACTAAAGGGAAAACGGTCTTTGACTCTTCGCTCCCAAGGATTTCCTCCCTCCTCCCGCAGAATCAGCCCCAGAAAAGGTCACGTTGTGTGTGTGATGGAACAATAAGTGAAGGGGAATTCCTCAGGGAATTATCCCCGACGTTAAATGGGACGTGGAAAATGCTGCATTAACGGGCTGGAGTTGGGGGTGGGTTTAGCCCACAAAATAAAAAAAAAAAAAAAAAGAAGAGAAAGGAGAGGAAATATGAGCTGAGGATTAATAGGAAATTTTAGGAATTGTTCACAACTTTCATAAAAACAAATAAGGGACGTTTGCACATCAGTACAATCAGAATTCCATCCATTTTCTCCTCAGACAGGCCCTGCCTGAACAAGATCTCTATGAAATTCCAGGCTGTATTTTCAATTCTTACTATTATTTCTGAGTATGAGGAGTTTTCACCCTACACTGCCCTGGATTTTTCAAGAGAAAGCCTGAACAACACATTTTTTTTTTCCTATTAGTGTATTTTTTCTATATCTGTATTTTCCTATTCCTATATTTTTCCATTTTTATAATTTTCCTATTTCTATAATTTTTCTATTTTTATATTTTTCTATTTCTGTTATTTTTTTAATTCTCTAATTTATTTTATTTTATTTTCTATTTCTCTAGGTTTTTTTCTATTTAAATTGCTCTCCTGGTTTCCACTGCAGCCACCAGCTGGGATGAGTGAGCTCTGGAATAATCCTGAGGTGGGCTGGGATATTCCATCCTGCATTTTAAGAGCTATTAAGATGTTAAAAAGTTAATAATGGACTCTCTTCCCACTGGCAATACCTTGAACTTTGTCTCCTGTCTGTCAATCTTGGGAGCTTTGTCTGTCAAACAGTTGTGAGGAATTAATCACAAAGCCAAGGCCATTTTATCAGGGAAGGACTTTTCCTGGCACATATGGAAAGAAATGCTAATAATAATAATAATAATGTTAATAATGCTAATAATGCTAATGCTAATAATAATAATGCTAATAATAATGCTAATAATAATAATAATAATAATAATAATAATGCCTCCTTCCAAAATGATGCTGGGGCTGAGCGAAGCAGAAAAGAGCAAATAATGGTTAAATATTTGCTTTCTAGATAAAGAAAACTTTAGGATTTCTTAGAGGACAAAAGAAAAGGAATGTTGCCTAAAAAAAACATGCAATTTGAAAGGAGGAATTAAGCCAATCTGGATTTTTTTTTCTGTTTTTAAAAAGGGCTTTTTTAATCCCTGTATTTAAATTTTCCCTGGCACAGATGCTTCTACAAAAAAAACCCTAATATTTTCTTCCTTTTGAAATTCAAAAATGGAAGATTTTAGCAATTTTAAACGCTTATTTTTATTTTTTTGGCTGACCCCACTTGCCCAAACTTCTCGTTTGACAAGTCTGAGGGATTTCAAACTTGGTGAAATGCAGTGGATTTTTTTTTTATTTTTTTTAAAAGAAGTCCCTCTAAATGACAAATCTCAAATCTGATGATGGTGTCGTGTGACAACAAGCAAACTTTATTCCTGTTTTGTGGGTTTCAGGTGCCCGTGATGATGATACAGATAATGATGAACCATTTCTTGTTTGAGCCACAGGATGCTCCGTCCCATAAATTTGTACACCAGAAATAGCTGGGCCTTATCTACACAAGGAAAGCTGCACTAAACTTGATCTCAGCTGTAATTATTTCTCTGAAGCACCATCCCAAAAACTCTCAGTGTCCCCCCTGAACTTCCCTGACTTTGCCATTCTCGCCACGTTTTCCGACCAAACAAAGATCTCCCTTCCCAGCCTGGGTCTGATATGAGGGGTTTATCATTCCTGCAGTGCTGCTGCTCCAGGAAAATCTCATTATGCATTTCCAAAAGAACTGGAGCAGGATGATTTCCGGGCAGAAATTATGGTTTGAACCCAGCCAGGCTTAATATCTATTTATCTTCAGTATTTTTGGGTAACGTTTGCAGAGCTGGGTATCTTATTCAAACTGTCGGTGTTAATTAAGCACGTGGTTGTGATTATCTGTGAGGGAAATACATCACAAGGCTTGAGAAATGCGAGTTGGAGAAACAAATAAATACATCACAAGGCGTGAGAAACACGAGTTATGGAAATAATTTCGTCGCCAGTCAAGAGAAATGCATCACAAGTCAAAATACCTTGTAAGAAAAACAAACAAACAAACAAAAAAACCCATGAAAGAAATAAACAAACCCTGCCGTTGATTATCTAGAAAGCTGGGTTCGTTTTTATTCACTCTGGTGGGCTTTTCTTTGGGGATGTTTTTATTGCGTGTCAGTGTTTTGCTCTCCGGAGCACCCATGAGTGCAAGTGCTGATGCTGCTGCAATCAGCAAATAAACACTCGTGTTGCAATTATCACCGGCAGACTGTGGCAGTGCCCTGAGCACTTGGGTTGCAAAGGGGATGATCTCCACGGGGCTAATGTTAGTCTGTGTGAAATCCACTTTATTTGGGTGCTTTTTTAGGGGCGGGAGGGGGATTAGAAAACCCTCCTGCTTCTCGTGGATCCAGCGAGGGTTGCTGCATCACTGCAATAGCCAAGAGCACCCCAAACATTCCCCTGCCATCCCTCTACGCCAAGCAGTACCCAGACAGTTTAAATCCACTTTATCTGGGTGTTTTTTAGCTGCAGAATGGGATTGGAAAACTCCCCTGCTCCCTGTGGAGCGAGGATTGTTGCACCTCTGTAGTAACAAACATTCCCTGCAATCCCCTTACACCGAGGAGTAAAGAACTACAAGCTGAAGTGATCAGTG